>NW_020940226.1:0-1619 GCF_900497805.2 Vombatus ursinus | reverse complement strand
GTTGTTGGATATGCCGTTTTCTATTTGACTTGATAGTGTAAAAAATTGGCCTTCATCTTCTAGATAAAGTGCAGTACATAATATACTTCTACTTGTAAATCTTTATATACATTGTGAGATTAGTTTGGAGAAAAGTAAGAAACAAATAGCCACCAAAATAGCAGGTGGGTGATCTGGTCTCCCAGCAGCTTCCAATTTCGTAGTTTTATAGTGCGCCATACATACACACACACGCACACGCACACGCACACACACATATATATATATATAATATGTATACGTCTGTATTACAAATAATTATGTATGTGCATGTATATATTTATACTTATGTATGAAAATATATACATATATACACACTGGAATATTAAATGATATTTGGAATCCATAGCATTAGATTTTATTGTATTCAGTATTCCTAGTCACATACTACTCAATTAATATATATGTTTGTTAAATAGAATTGAGTTCAAATCACTGCAGGTTTCTAACCGTTGATCTTTGTGGTATCCACACTCAATAACCATTTCTTTAAAATGTCTACATTCTACTGGAAGAGGAGTGATGTCATCACTTAGCAAGCCTCTCTTGGAAATGTCAACATCCTACTGGCACAGCAGCGCAGCCATTTCACAAGAGAGGATCCTTTAACCGATTGGTGTTGGATATGCGTTTTTCTATTTTACTTGATGGGGTAAAAAATTGGCCTTCATCTTCTAGATAAAGTATAGTATATCATATACTTCTACTTGCAAGTCTTTGTATAATTTGTGAGACTAATTTAGAAAAAGGTAAGAGAAATATGGCCATCAAAATATCAGACGGGTGATTTGATATCCCAGCAGTTTCCAGGTTTGTAGTTTTATAGTGAGTCAAACAGGCACAAACACACACACATATGTATATATATACATATTTATATATATATATGTTTATGTGTGTAATATACATAATTAGGTAGGTGTATTTATATATTCATATGTGTGTATATATATACATATATACACACATGAATATTCAATCATATTTGGAATACAGAGCATTAGTTTTTATTGTATTCAGTATTCCTAGTCACACACTAGTCAATTAATATATATGTTTGTTAAATTGATTTGAGTTGAAATCACTGCAGGTTTCTGACCCTTGATCTTTGTGGTATCCACACTCAGTAACCATTTCTTTAAAATGTCAACATTCTACTGGAAGAGGAGTGATGTCATCACTTAGCAAGCCTCTCTTGGAAATGTCAACCTCCTACTGGTAGAGCAGCACATCCATTTCACAAGAGAGGATCCTTTAACCGATTGGTGTTGGATATGAGTTTTTCTATTTTACTTGATAGGGTAAAAAATTGGCCTTCATCTTCTAGATGAAGTGTAGTATATCATATACTTCTACTTGCAAGTCTTTGTATACTTTGTGAGACTAGTTTAGAAAAAGGGAAGAGACATATGTCCATCAAAATAGCAGACGGGTGATCTGATATCCCAGCACTTTCCAGATTCGTAGTTTCATAGTGACTCAAACATGCACAAACACACACACATATGTATAGATATACATATATATATATTATTTTATGTGTGTATTATACATAATTATATATGTGTATGTATATATTC
>NW_020940225.1:3687-5671 GCF_900497805.2 Vombatus ursinus | reverse complement strand
ATCTTTATCAAGACAAACCTAAATGGGGTCACAAAGAGTCAGACTTATCTGAAAAATGACTGAACAAGAATAATAACAACAAGGGGAAGTAAAGTAGGCGTTCCCTTGAGTATTTTCACTTATCTCAACTTCCTTGGATGTTGATGACTTTCCTCAGCTGAGTTTTCATGATTTAATTTGCCAATTCCATCTCACTGAGCTCTTTCTTAACTTTCATCACCTTTTCTTCCTCCTAAACATTAGAGGATTCTGCAGGAAGCTCTGCTCGATACTCAAGAGAATCTGTTGACTTTTTTCCTTCTCCAGCTGCATGAATTTCTCATCCAAATCTTCTGTCAGCAAAGTCTGCACTTTGTTATGTTCCCATTGAATTTCTCCCCATGTGGAAAAAAAAGGAGGTGGTCCTTACAATGGTCTTAAAATACTGACTGTTTCTGGGGTTACCCCTATTGAAGCCATAATTGATTAGTCAGTCATTCTTTTGAATCCAAGTTAAATTCATTAACAAATGCAATCTGAATCCACTTAAGCAGACAAGGAATTAGATAGCCAGGGTTTTGAGTCCAAGATTTGACTCACCTGCCTAGGCCTCAGTTCCTCAACATCTGAAACAGGAATCATAATCCTTGTCCTCCTTACCCAACAGGGTTATTGTGAGGATCAGTTTGGACAACAGAGGTGAAGTGCTTTGTAACAGAAAAGTCATACTTCAATCTAAATCAAAACTTCTTGTTGTTCATGTTTTTGGTTCCATTTGTGAAAGGCACCTAAGGATTGGTATCTTTAGAGTGAAACCAGACTTTGGCTTAGTTGGGATGGGGTGAGATGTTATTTCCAACTACTTCATTTGAAAACAGAAGCAATACTTTTATTCCTTCGGTCATCATGTGAAGTATTCACTATGACAGAGACAAAATCAAGGAGTCAAACTAGACCCAGACGCACGAGTCTGAGCTCCAGGCTCTGTCTGGGCCTAAATAGACTAGATTCAATTGAAGGAACTTCAAAAACCACTTTCTCTTTGGCTCCTGTTGCTTCTCCTCCTGTGTTGCCTCCAAAGAAATCACAGCATGACAGGTCAATATAACAAACATCTAGGTCTCCACAGATGTGGATAAAGGCACTCAAGAGAAGAAATGTATAATTTAGGCACAGGATGACTTTTGTTCCACCCCTCAGAAAACATAGAAAGGACTCAAAGTAGTCCATAAACCAGCTATACCATTTTCCTCCCCATTTGTTGATTTCTACCTTTTCCCCAGGCTTGTAATGTCCTTGAAAAATCCTGTGATTTGGACTCCTTGTGGGAGGAAATTAACTTGGAATCATCAGACTGGAAATATACTAATATTCTTCTTTCACCCCCCAAAGACCCAGATTGACTTCCACAGTTATGGTGCTACCTGAAGGTTTCACTCTCTTGGAAGGGTGTTTTAGACAGACAGACCTACATTGGCCAAGTATCACATAGTCAAAGTGGAGGTCTTTTGCTTTCACATACTGTGGTGTTGATTTCACTGCTGCCATGTGCATGAGCCTCTTCTCATATCAAGACAACCCCAAAGCCAGGAAATCACCTTCTCTTGATAAAAACCTGGATTGTGGGACCATGCTGCCCAGATGATTCTCTCTCCTTTTTTTTCTGCCTTGGGGTCTGGGGCCTTCTTCTCAAGCCATGTGGTTGGGAGTCCAAGGAGCTCATGTACCTTTGCTTGAACAGAGACATTAATGGATTTGTGGGGGAATAATATCCTCCCTCGCTCCCAACCATTACCCTTCCCTGGCCACCAACAGGATTCAGGTTCTCTCTATTATGCCAGGCTATACTCTGGAAAGGTGAAAAAAAAGGAAGAGGTTGAAAATGAGATTGAAGCCTCCCTTGAAAGGCCAGAACAATGGGATCCCACTGATCCTTGGAAACCTGCCTCCTGATTGGTGAGCATTCAATTCTCTTAATTGGATGCTAAGAGAATCCAAACTACTA
>NW_020940225.1:0-3677 GCF_900497805.2 Vombatus ursinus | reverse complement strand
GACAATGAAAGAATTATTTTTGATGAAGCCTTTCTTGATGTTGAGTCCAATTGGTTTGGGGAGGCAAGAAGAAGAGGAAAAGGAAAATGATATATATTGACACTCCTAAAGTGTAGCACAAGTCATCTTTCATTCATAAAGGAATGAAAACAACTTTAATAGAACCTCATATAAGGGCTCACATTAAAAATATATTTTTTAATCTAGTAAAACTAAAATTTTTCAAGCCAGATCATCTGATTCCCAAATCATAATTCTAGAATCTTTTTCAGTAATTGCAACTATATTGTTTAGTTATACACCTAGATTATTTAAAAAATAAATTCTCAAAATTTATTGCCACTATGTTCCCCAAAGGGCAATAAATTCTTTTAGTGGCACAGATTTCCTTAGGTATCATATCACCTTACAATTCCAAGTCACTTACAGGTTTTCAAAGCATTTTAGATTCATTGACTCATTTGAGCCTTAATGAAATCCTGTTAGTTAGGTCTTATCATCCTCTCTGTACAGATAAGTACACAAACCCTAAGAATTGAAGCTATTTATTCAAGGTCACCCAACAACCAATGGACGGAGCTAGGATCCAGATTCAGATCTCATCCTAAGTGCTGCATTGCACCATATTGCCTCTCATGAATGGCATGAACAACAACACTGTAAAGTGGATGATTTATAACTTTTTTTTATGTTGTTGAAAGTGACTCTATGTTAGTTATATACATGTTGTTTAACAATTAAATTCTGAGCAATGAGATCCCTGCAATCCTCTTCTGGTCAGCCACTTGATCCCCCCTCGGTCTGTGGGCCACAAGCTCTGGAAGCAGCTGCAGCCCAGTGACTTTGCCGGGACTGGGGCAATACTAACCTCCTCTTTCACTGTGGTCCAACAGATCTTTCCTACTGACCTTCTAAGTTTTCTTTGGTGTTTGTGGGTTAAGAAGTCTGGAAATCACCACAGCTCTCATTGATTCAGTCCCCTGAGGACTGATCCAGGTTTGTTGAGGCCAAGTGTTTGTCTTTGTGGCCTAAGCTGAACTATGCTCCTCTCCCAGGTTGGTGCAATAGACCTTTCCAATCAACCATCCAGGTTGTCTTGGGCTGGAAATTTGTTTCACTCTTTCTTTTGGTGCGTTCTGCTGTTCTAGAATTTGTTTAGAGTCATTTTTACAGGTATTTGGAGGGGTTTGGGGGAAGACTCAAGCAAGTCATTGCTTTTACTCTGCCATCTTGGATGAGCCACACTGGCAAGTCCCCCCAAAACCTCTTAAGAATGCTAATAACAATGTTATTTTTATGCACACTGGTTAAAATTAAGGCCATTAATATAATTTAAAATATTAATTTTTCCTTGCCATATACTTCAATGGAGCCTTATCCTTCTCTAAATCCCATCTCCCTTGAAAGAAGCCATCAGTGGCAATTTTCCTTTCTGAAACCTTCAGGGAATTCTGCTCCAGAACCTTTTCTTCACTTTGGGATAAGGCACACACAGACTTTTTTTTTCTGTTTTTTGGGGGGGGGGGCTAGGAAATGAGGTTAAGTGACTTGCCCAAGGTCACACAATTAGTAAGTGTCAAGTATCTGAGACTGGATTTGAACTCAGGTCCTCTTAATTCCAGGGCTTGTACTCTATCCACTGTGCCACTTAGGTGCTCCACACACAAACTCTTGATAAAGCTGATGCAAGAGCTCCACCTATAGAGTTAGCAACTGGATTTCTTGCTGAAGGACATCAGTTTTCTGCAGGTAAATTACAAAAGTGAGATTTGTCCCTATATCCCATGTTTGCTCCTTCCTTTGAAAGCCAAACATGCAAATCCAATTATACTCAAAATATGGATTTCATTATGCTGGCAACTTTCCCTCAAGGAAATCTGCAGTGTAGATCATTGGTTGAGCTGAATAGGAGAAAATGGAGGCTGGTGTACACAAAGAGAACACTTCACTCTAACTTAATAATGGAATCATCCAATCAATTTATAAGAGCCAAATAACCCTCCACAATGAAAGGAGCTAGAATATGAGGCAAAAACAAGATTTTTTTGGACAGCCTCAGCAACACATATTCAATCCAAAATAAACATCAATATTTGTGTGAATTGGAGGTGCAGAAAGAGAGGAAGAGACAGTTTTTGCAATTGAATCTTCCTTATTCTAGGCCAAGCATTCTATCTACTATAAAATCGAGCGGCTCTTCATCACATTAATCTTCTTGGAATACGTGGCCAGGTCATAAAGAGTTTTTTTTTACAAATTAATTAATTTCTATCCATAGTCCTGATCTTTGTACAACATAGAAAAAGAAGTGAATTTTTTTCTTGTTGTCCTTTTTTTCCATATGCTGATACTACTGTTTCATCTAATAAAGCATTCACTGATGCAAGTAGATGTTTGATAAAGAGCTGAATTTTGAAAGTTAGAGTTCTCCTTTCCAGGGGGAAATGGATGGAAGAGCTCTTCTAAGTATATCACACTCATTGGTTTTGTTGCTTAGGTTGGTGAAGAGTGGCAGCCTGATATTCATGAGTGATTAGTGCTGGATATGGGGTTAGAAAGTTGAATTCAGTTGACATCTCTAACACGAACCAGTTGTGAGATTGTGGGCAAGTCACTTAAACCTCTATGAGACTCAGTTTCCTAATATGTCAAATGGGGTTAAAGTACCTACCTTATAAATTTGTAGTAGGCCTACATAGTGCTCAATATAGGATGTCCCAAAAGTTTTAGTGCTGTTTTAAAATTTAATAGCTTTGGGGATAACCTAAAAAATTAAATGCCTATGTAATTGTCAGTTGTTTTTGTTTGGTTCATGCCTGCCAAGAAGCAGCTGGATCATTCTCCAGCATGTGGCATTCTGCCTGAAGGCCACCTTACCATTCACAAAATTCAAACCTTCTCTTTGGAAGAGAAACAGCAATTTGGACCTTATGGAAATCATGGTCAGAAGGTACACTGCCAACAGCATATTAAAAAAAAATCTTTAGTAAGTTGCTGGATAGCCACAAATCAGCACGTTTATCTTTCCCATTTATTGAAGAAGAATTTCCCCTGAAAACTCTGTGAAAATGATCCACACACCTCTGTCTGAAAAGTCTTCTTGTAGTCTCCCAGGAGGCCTGCATGGTCAGTATGAACTGGGTCAGCTGCCCTTTCAAAGTACTGTATATGCTTTGGACAGGAAACTGCTTCCAGGGATGGGTCTAAAGAAGACTGAAAAGAGAAATGACAACCTCAGTATGTGAGCCTTTAACACCAGTGTAATGGATAGAACTAAAAAATGACCATCCCACCACAGTCACTCAAATGGGAAACAAGGAAAATAAATATTCTTCCCTCCTAACCCAGCATATTATTAATAATCCCCCAAAAGCAGTCTTACCATGACAATCAGCAAAGGGGCTTTACCTTCTTTCTGAGAAAGAAGACTAAACATTTTTCTTGTATGAACATAGTTTTTTCCTTGTTGCATCCCCCATTAGAATGGGAGCTCCTTGAGGGCAGGGGAATGTCTTGTGCCTTTCTTTGAATCCTCTACGCAACATAGTGACTGAAACATAAATGCTCACTCACTTAACTTGACATAAAAGTATATGTGTCTACCAAGATAAATGTGTCTACCTTGGGGTTCAAGGACCATGAAAATTTATTTTTAAAAATCTGAGGGGCAGCTAGGT
>NW_020940224.1:0-1175 GCF_900497805.2 Vombatus ursinus | reverse complement strand
AAATGGAAGAATGCTGGGGATGGGTGGCAGGAGTTTGAGTCTCATCTGTATAAGGCTTTTAGGGAAACAGACCAACTCCTCTCTGTGTCACCTTGAGATTAGGTCATCAACATATCCAGATCATCTCAAAGTTATTGGTAAAAGTTCAAAGTCATCCCAAAGTTATCAGCACCTTTTTGATGTCCTGCTCGTCTGAAACTACTGAGGTCTGTATTTCATCAGGAATTTACACATCATAGGACCAGAAGCCTTGAGAAGGAGCATCTAGATGGTTTCCCCTGATTCAGCACATCTTACCAGGATGTGAATTTTAGTTAATATGTGAAACAATTTGAAAATTATGTTCCTTTGATCTTTAGGATGGTTTGTATGTGATTTTTGAGATCCCCTTGACAATTTTATTTCCTGCTGAAACTTACTATACTGAGCAGAAAAGGGATGGTGGTCAGAGGACCAGAACAAGATACAGTTTTAACACATATCTATGTATCTATCACTGGCAATTTCTTTGCCATTGATGAAATTTTCAGTTTTTCATTGACATCTAGGTTCTAAAAGGAATATTGCAATGTCTTGAGTGGGCAGGTCAAAAATTATCTGTCTTTGTCTCTGTCTTTCTATCTTCATATATATGTATACACACACACACACACTCATACATATACATATACATAATCTGTTTATAATCTCTTTCCCATGGTTCTCACTGTCCCTCAGCTCCAATATCCGATCAGTTGCCAAATTTTGTAATTGTTACCTGCAAAACAACTCAGACAAGGAATCTCCTCTTTTCCTTATTGACCCTGTTGTCAACAAGTATTTATTAAGCACCTACTATGTGTGAGGCCCTAGGCTGAGCACTGGGGATATCAAAACACCTCTGCCTTGCAGGAAACTAAATCTGCTTGGTGGATTCTTAAAGAAGGCTTCCTTTAACTTTTGTTTAACTCTCACATCCATAGTCAACTTATGGTTGCAATTCAAGAGTGATTTTACAAATAAAGTTGCATCCCAATTGGATGACCTTTTCCAATAAATTTAACGCCAGTAAATCAGATATGTGATCAGTTGTTAACCTCTTCTTCCCCATGTAAAATTTATTCATTAATTTGAAACCTCTTTCGACTTTGGTTCAACAGAATGCCATAGTGGGGACAATGTTGTTGTTTTTTTTT
>NW_020940223.1:0-2621 GCF_900497805.2 Vombatus ursinus | reverse complement strand
GCACTTAAAAAATATCTTATTTGAAACAAAGGAGAGACTTTACAGGGAGAAGAGAAGGCCCAATACAGAGTCTTTGTTGTTCAGTTGTGTTTGACTTATCATGACCCTGTTTTCTTGACAAATATACTGGAGCAGTTTATCATTTCCTTCTCTGGTAGATTAGGCACACAGGTTAAGTGACTTGCCCAGGCTCACACAGCTGGTGAGGGTTTGATGCTGGATTTGAACTCAGGTCTTCCTGACTTCAGGCCCAGCACTCTATCCAATGAGGCACCTACCTACTACCATATAGAGTCTTTGGGATGACTTAACTTATTGCTGATGGGGAGGGGGAGAGAGGATGATGACCAAACAAAGAAGACTGAAAAAGAATGGTCAGTCAGACAGGAGGGGAATTGAGAGAGAACATTGTACCCAAGGAAAAGGGAGGAGAGAGTGTCCAGGAGGAGAGAGTGGTTGATATGTCAAAAGTTGCAGAGGAGTGAATAGAATGAGAACTGAGAAATTGAGATGATTCAATTCAACATATATTTCTTAACTGCCTATGCCATGCAAAGCACTGTGCTAAGTGGGGGGGATATAGAGAATGAAAAAAACTAAGAAAAAATCCAAACCTTCAAAGAACTTACAATATAACAGGAGAGATGAGAGAATAATATATCCAGATAAGATGTTTGATCTTCAGTAAGAAAAGAAGAAAGAAGAATGGTACTTCATTTTAATGGGTCTATGATCTCATCAATGTGACCTCTCTCCTTCTTATAAATCTGCTTTGGATAGTCCATACCCAATGTGCTGCAGCCTTCTTCTAGATCTCTGGACACTGAGTCAATATCTAGACTCCCCATTGGTGATCATTTGATCTCACTACCTGACTGCCTGGCCAATTTTTTTTATTTTTGCAATCATGTGTTTTTCTGATGACATCTCTCACACCACTTCTTTCATGTAATTGCACTTTTGTAACATGTTGTAGTCAGTATATACTTAACAGGATCTTCTCCAGTGCTCTTTTGGTAAGCTTCAACTAAAATTATTCACAGACTTTTGTATTCCATGACTCACAGTCATAAGACAAATCCAGAAGAATATTCATGTTTTTGTTTCAGATACAAGTCTGGGGTAATTAAAAGAACTGTGCAGTTTCCCAAATGAAAGCCATGTCACTCTTCTCTTCCTGTTCATTTTTGGACTCAGCTCATTGTCCATTTACAGTATCTACCTAAGATTTATACCAATGGACAACTGTAACCATTGTCTATCCAGTTGTATTTGACAATGAATTAGATGACCCTTGCTAGTAATTGAATTTCTTATGAACACCCTGAGGAACTTTTATTTCCATTAGGTCATGACAAGATGTACTAAAATTGCCAATCAAAGCAGTTAGATAAAATTGCATATATATATATATATATGTACATATATATACACATATACACTTGAATTTTTATATGTGTATGTACATTAGTATGCACACAAATATAAAAATTAAGTTCACTCAAGAGACTCCAAGAATGAACTCTGCCAGCCCACTTGACATAGCAGAGACTTTAAGAGTTAGAAAGAACCAGTAATGGCAACAATGGAGGACTGAGTAAGAATGGAAGAGAGTGAAGGGAGCTTTTTGGTGATGTCCAGAGAATGCTCTATGTTCAATGACTTTGCCAATACCAAGTAATGTCAATGTTCACATAATGTCCAAAGTAGTCCCTTTCCTAGAAATTAAAATAAAAGAATTGGAGGAGGGAATCATCTTTCCTATTCTTTAGCTACCAGGAAAAATTATTAAGTCCCTTTGCGAAAAAATAAAAGATCTTCTAGGAGAAATCAAAGGAAAAAGCCTGACTAAGTAGAGGGGAATTCTAATCTGTCCTGGAAGGCACCTGGAGGGTACAAGTATATGGCACAGAGAAAAAAGAGAAGATGGATCACAATTGCTATATATAGTTATGTAATAGGTATACGACATTTACTGCAATACAAAATCCAGCTCAGGGAGCTGGATTGTCTCAGAAAGGAGCAACTTCTTATGCTCCAAGACATGATAATATAGTATATAAATGTAAACTACTATTGTTGTTGCTGAAATGATACTTTTATTTGGGAATACAGTGCCTTATGCTTGCTTTCATGTTGTTTTAGCAAGTTGTCAGTGATATATAAGAAAGCAATTGTTGAGTATGTCAGCAAATTCAAGAAGTATTTTCCCAAATGTCATTAATTGCCTACTTAGTGAGTGAGAAAACAAAACTTTCATATGTTTATTTTATTCTTTGAGATACTGACAGACATTTTAAGCCATCTGGCATTGAAAACTCACATGCAGCTCTAAAATCTGCAAAAATCTGAGAAAATTCACTTTAACAAATATTCACTGGGTAGGTATTCACCATCATGGTCTTGTGTAGGACTAAAAGAAAGAGTATAACAAACATTTCCTGATCAAAAATTGTGTACAATTTAATTGACAAGGCTAGATATTGTATATAAACATGGAAAAGAAAACAATACTAGACAGAATAAGAGCAAATTTATTTCATCTCATCTCATCAGACTTTTCCTGTAGTCATGTTTAGTTGTGGCTACCTTGGTTTAAGAGGGACACTGATAAGCTTGAA
>NW_020940222.1:0-7407 GCF_900497805.2 Vombatus ursinus | reverse complement strand
CTTCCCGGCACCCCACCGGACCCTGCTCCCTTCCCGGCACCCCACCGGACCCTGTTCCCTTCCCGGCACCCCACCGGACCCTGTTTTGTAACCGGACAGTATAAATATCTCAGATGAAACCCTCGGTGGGACGGCCCCTGGGATGCACGCCTGGGGTCCGTCGCCGGCCGGCTCAAATAAACGCGCTCTCAATTAAAGTCAATTGGGTGTGATGCTCTGATTTCTCTCGGGCGTCCAGTTCAAAGGTACCACTTCTACTTTATACATGCCCATCCATTCTCCCATCCACCACTGTTTTCCAGAAAAGAACCTCTGAAATACAGGCAAAATTTCTTTGTAATAAATGCAGGGCATTCACATTGTTTTGCTGTGATGTAACTGATAAAAGAAAAAAAAAGTTTACTCTGCTAGAATTATTTCTAGTTTATAGAACTAGATCTGGTAATGAAAATTCCCATAAAAAATTTAAAAAAATTGAACAGTGAATTCAATTAAGAAACTTGGAATTAATTTAAAATATAAAATATCTATAATTTTATTATCAAACCAAGTTATACATAATACGTGTCTTTGTGTTGCTCAACTTACATTGATTTCAGACTTGTGAAAGGTCTGAAAAATAAATGTTGCATATATGTTTTTGTTTCCAGACCTTGACCCTTATCTCCAATTTTTGCTCCTTCAAAGCAGGATAGGAACTGCTGCTTTTGGAGCCAAAAGAATGTAGCCATAGAGTTGTTAAGGAAATTGGTCATTTACTGAAAGCCTTTATTTTATGGATTAAGAAACTGAGACCCAGGGAGGCAAAGTGAATTGACCAAGATCAAATAGGTGATGAGCAGTCTAGGAAGGATTTCAATGGCAGAAGGAGGGGGATTGTTTTCTGACTTCATATCTATGGTGCTTTCTGTTACAACAGTTTCCCTTCCCCCCCTCCCCCCCAATTCCAGTCCAGGTGTAGGTCCAGGCCCTGTGAGTTTCTAGGCAAGTCACTTTCAATCCAATCCATTTCCACAAACGTTTATTAAATATTTATTCTGGAGAGGGGACAGAGATTACAAAATTTTTAAGAAGATAAAAAAATTGATTCCTACCCTTCATGGTGATTACTGTCTAAAGCGGGGACAGGAAGAGATAACATTCTCTCAGTCGCTGCCTCTTCATATGCAAAAAGAAGGTAAAGCTGTCGAGAAAAGGCTTTGTAAAATGTCAAGTTCTACATAAATTTCCCCCTTGGGGAAAACTTGGGGAAGAAGGAGAAGGGGACCTTTGGCTTGGTCTAGGTTTTCCACAGCGTTTTAAAAAAATTCTGGGTCATTTTCTGCCTCCGTAGACCAACTACAGCATTGGTGAACGCTTCTTTCTTCTGGGATTCTCCGACTGGCCATCGCTCCAGCCGCTACTCTTCGCCCTCATGCTCTTCTGTTACCTCCTTACCCTGGTTGGCAACTCGACCCTCGTGTTCTTGGCGGTCCGTGACCCCCGCCTCCACGCGCCTATGTACTACTTCCTCTGCCACCTCGCCCTGGTGGACGTATGCTTTACCACCAGCGTTGTTCCGTTGCTGTTGGTCAACCTCGGGGGCTTGGCGAGGGCGCTGTCCCGCGCTGGGTGCATGACCCAGCTCTACCTCTTTCTGGCTCTGGGTTCCACTGAATGCGTCCTTCTGGCCGTGATGGCGCTGGACCGCTCGGCTGCCGTGTGCCGTCCGCTCCATTACACAGCCCTGGCCTCGCCGCGCCTCTGCCGGGCGCTAGCGGCTGCCTGTTGGCTGAGTGGGTTCACCAATTCGCTGGCGCAGACCATATTACTGGCCACGCGGCAGTTGTGCGGGCCCCTGCGCGTGGACCACTTCATCTGCGAGCTGCCAGCCCTGTTGAAACTGGTTTGCGGGGGCGGGGGCGCCGTGGAGCGGCAGATGTTTGCTGCTCGGGTAGTTATACTGCTGGTGCCCTCTGCTGTCATCCTGGTCTCCTATGGGGCTGTCGGCCGGGCTGTGTGGAAGATGAAATCCCAGACAGGGAGGAAAAAAGCAATGGCGACCTGCGGTTCCCACCTCACCGCTGTCTGTCTGTTCTATGGTTCTGCCATCTTCACATACCTGCAGCCCACACATAGTTACTCCCAAGGGCAGGGCAAGTTCGTCTCCTTGTTCTACACTGTGGTCACTCCTGCCCTCAACCCCATCATCTACACCCTGAGGAACAAGGAGGTGAAGGGGGCAGCGAAAAGGCTTCTGGGCAGAGTAGAGTGGAGGGAGAGATAAGGATGGAGTTAGGGAGAGCTTCTCTTCTCAACCCAAGGGTCACATTATTTGTCAGTGGGCCAGTCCATCACTCTGAGTCCTCATGGATTGTGGAGTGGTGAGCTCAAAGAAGTCATAAAACTAATGGCATGAATAGATCTTGCCCATTGAGTGCTCCCAGACTGATGAAGGAGATGCATCCCCATCATCCAAGTCCACATTTGATAAGTGAAGCATAGTTCTCAGCTTAGATATTCTCCCAGTAGATGGGGCTGCTGTTCTAAAGAAGCTTCCAGTTTGATAAACGACATATGGTCCCTGCCTTTGGGGAACTGTGAGAGGAGACTAGACCAACACATAAGAAGCAGACATAACATATAGACTAGGGTAGTCTATGCAATCAACAGACTTCTATACATAAATGGGCAAGGAGGGGACACAAAAAGGATTAGGATGAGAAAAGTCCAGTGGGCATAGTCAGGTCAGTCCTGGGAGAGGAAGGACTTCTTGAGATTTTGAAAATACCAAAGGATTTAAGTAGTGGATAGAAAGCAGAGGGGCATCTAAGAGAAAAGCCATGACCCATATATAAAAGGTATAGAGGTTAAATGAGGAAAGGACAATCTTGGGAAGGAGAGAAAGGGGTGGACGGGATCTAATGAAACTTCAAAGCCCCACTAGAGGGTTTGGGGATTGTTAAAGGAGGTGAGCTAAATAGGAATGACAACAGACAAGTAGTCCCCCATCTTTCCTAAACTCTTGTCACAGGCAGGAGAATAATCGCCCAAAACTATTTCCTGGAAGACTTCATTTCCCTTATGGTACCAACCACTCTTGTAGGAGAGAAAAACAGAAGCACATCTTTCCTTGTTGCCCCTATTTCTCAAGACACATAAAGGAGTATTCATTTAAAAGATGGGAGAGGTATAAAATACATAATTTTACATCAGATAAAGTCAAAAGCAGGACAAAAGAACAGTTTTCTTTCTTTCTCTTTCATGTATTATAGTTTAGTGGTGGCAGGATAATTAGTTCTCTTCATGATCAATTTATCTCCATTGTGGTACAGGAACAAAAAAAGAGTCTCTTGTCTGTTAACCTGGAGAAACCAAGATATTCTCCCTTTTCCCAATATCCAATTTACTGCAGTGGAAGAATTCTTCAACTGAGCGTCAAGAGAAAAAAATTTCTAATGTAGTCTTTAAAATTTAATTGCTACATGACCTAATTTTATATCCCCTTCAATAACTATAACCCAACAGGTTCCTATGTACAAAAAGCATTTAAAGGATTTTATTTAAATATCACATTAGCAGTATACTGTTATAAAATTATTATGCTTGAAATGAATTCCTTAGTTACTTTTCCTCCAGCCATCTCTTTTTCTACTTGCTCTCTACTACTGTACTTCACCACCACCACCACTACTCCTCTTCCTTCTCTATTTTGTCTACTTTCTTCTCTTCCTCATTTCCCCCACTGAAACAAACAAAACCCCTGTAAGAAATGTAAAATATAAAAAATAAAAATACATAAGTGAGGCAGGAATTGAGAATAAAGGATTGAGTAATAGAGGATTCCTCTCCTCTGGCTCCTCTTAGTGGGCTTTAGTTGCCTTCTCTCCCCACTTGCTCTTTCATTTTCAAGAGAGGTAAAGGATCTTGGGCTGAAAGAAAGTGGGCTGCCTCTGGCTCTTTTGGCAGAGCCCTCCTTGAAATGTGTTTGATAGCACAGGATCCCTATAAGGGAATTAATTAGGAAGAATGAGAACTTTCTAACCCTTTATCAGATTGAGAGTTGGAAAAAGACCTTACTTACCCCACCTGAACAGGAGAGGTGAGGTTCAAAGGCAGATTAAATGCCTCTAGGTTTTACTAAATTGTTTGACTATTCTGTGTTCCAAAAGAACTAGGCTCTAGGAGTAAGGATTTACCATCTGTAGGGGAAAAGCCTTCCACAGTAAATGATCTGGGAACTAATAGATTTCATGATGGCAAGCAAAGCTTGTGAGGGATTTTCCCTCACCTGATATTGGGTGTATGAAGGGCCTTGTCTGGAAAAGAGAAGCTTAAGCCACTGCGTTCTAAGCTAAGCAAGAAATGATAAAGCCCATTTTTCCTTTTGTAAAGAAGAGGTAGCAAATAAGCGTTTATATAGTGACTCAGGCTCTGAACTCAGCTCAGTGAAGATGAACTCAGGCAGGAGCAGCAGCACAATGACATTGCCAAAAGACATCAGTGGCAGTGAAGTTTCGGAGAGGGGAGTAACCTCTTCTCCAATGTGCCTTGTCCATAATTGTTCTGTAGGGAACTCTGGGCCTAGAGTCAGGGAGACCTGAGTTCAAATCCTGCTGTAGTCATTTTCTAGCTGTGTGACCCTGGGCAAGTCACTTAACCCCAATTGCCTAAAAACAAAAAACAAACAATAAAACACAACAAAACAAAACAAAAGTCTCTGTGGCTGGGAGCACCTTGGTTTCCACAAAGATGCTACTGTTAAAATCCAGATTCCCACCTCTAAGTGTGGATAATTTTGCCAAATGGCTGCTACTGTCAAACCAATGATTCCAGAAGCTTTGTGCCAAAAGACTTAGTTTTGGAAATCTTTATGCCCTTCCATTCTTCCTAAGAGGTTTTGTTCAAGTGACTATAAAAAAAAACAAAACCCCTCCTCCCCTAGATTTATTGCAGCACTATTGATGGATTTACTGAGTGATGTTTATTATTTAATCTTCAAGAGAACATTCTGGATTTTGCATGTTTTGTTTCCACATATTTTTGTTTCATCATCACCACAACCCTCTTTGGTCTAAGCTTCCTATTTTGATGTACAAACTGACTTATATGTGAATGTATACATTGAGTAATCCAGATTTGATGATATTTCTGAGGAAGTATGAAAGGACAGAATTGTGAAGGAGGTAGATTATGAGTTTAAGGGAAATATTTTCTCCCCAGAAAAAAGTAACCTTTGAAATCAAAGAAACAGCTGGAGACCTTCAGATTAGCATGGATAAGATGAACCTAACTGATCTTATCTTGAAGGAAGTCTCCACTATCTTAGAGATCTCTTGCCCTACCACAGTAGTTTGACTAGACAACCGCAGAGAAATGCATTGTTCCACTAGAAGAAACTTGATCTTTGGAAACTCCAGAGACCCCAAGATTAACATGCTCTAACCCCACATTTAACACATTCTTCCCCAAATTACCTAACATCCTGTCCCTATTATTCAACCTCCCAAAAAGGAAAGTGGCTGAGCAGCCTCATTTGATAAGTTGCTTGTCTATCTCTTTTTGTTCAGGACCTTGCTATTCAACTGGCAACCACCCATCCCCAGTCAAAGGAACTATGGAAGGAGGAATTCCTTTCTGGGAAGATCTTTAGACCTCTGGTTTGAGGAGTTACCCAATGATACCCCACCCTCATTGCTTCCTTCTCTTGTTTTCCTGGGTACCTGTCTTCATAAATCCCCCTTTCTGCTGCCTTTGGGCAGCTTCCCATGCATTTTTATGCATCCATCACTCTCAGAGACTCCCAGCCAATTCTCACATCTCTCACTCTTCTTTTTCTTCCCTGATAGAAGGTAAATTCCTTGAGGAAAGGGATAGTTCCATTAAAAAAAAAATTATCTTTTGTTTTTACTAACCTAGATGCATCCTTACACTTTCCACTACCCCAAAAGCCCATTACAAAACAGATAAGAATGAGTTATAAGGATTATCAAGCCATTGTTTCTTGGCTATACTTACTTCACTTTGCATTAGTTCACATAGGTTTTTATATGCTTTTCTGTATTCATAATATTCATTGTTTTTAACAGCACAATAATATTCTGTTACATTCATGTACCATAATTTGTTTCATTTCTTTGTATCCCTAATGTCCAACATAGTGCCTGGAGCATACTAAGTACATAAAAATTCTGGTTGATTGATTTTCTTCAGTGCCACCTTCCCTCCTGCTTATTACCATTGAATAGCACACTTATGCCCCACCCTTCATTTTCTTTCTCCATAGCTTGTAACCTCTCTCTCCTCATTCTCTAGCTCCTTTCCTTTTCTCCCTACCCTATTTCTAAAAAAAAAAAAATCCCAATCCTGAGTCTCAGAGCCCATCCCTAGGAGAGTCCATTCCCTTTCAATTCTATTACTATAATTAACTAATTATCATAATGTAGTCCTTTTATTCTTGATACATTTATAACAACAAGCATGTACTGAGATCCACAAGTGGTACTAGGGAAAGAAAGATAAGGGGCTGAGGTCCTAGCATCTCCTCTGCACAAGGAAGGACAAAAGGGGATAAGAGACATCTAGACCGCATACTGTCTTTCTGCCATAGAATGTGCATTACAAACCTACATTAGAAATGTACTCAGAAGCCCCAAATTTGTGTGTAAGGCCAGAGGGAATATGGCCAGACAATAATGGAGGGAATTTAGCCCCAGAAGGTAATGGAAGGAGAGAGGGATAATCTTAGCATGTTCAAGAGAGGATGGAAGTGGTTATGGGATGAGTGGTACAGAATATTATAGAAGAGGGAGGAAAAGGGAAAGAGACTTAAAAGAATGTTACGGGGAATGAAGCACGTAGAATGCTGTAGAGAAGACAGAAGAAGAATCAGAATGTTATAAAGAAAGAACAGAAAGGGAAAGGGAGTGAAGAAGAATCCTAGAATGAGAGGGAGAGAGGGAGGATTATAAGATGATAGAGAAGAGGGAGAATTGGGTAGGAACAGAATATTAGAAATGATGGAGTTATGGCACCTGGACTCCTAAAAGGAAAAGACCATGTCTTTGGGACTTGGACCCCTAAAAGCTCCTGTACTTTCCCTCACTGGTGTAAGACTATGTCTTTGCCTGGAACTTTCACATATTGGCATTTTGCCTGAGGAATCTGGCCAACCTAGATACTGAATAAACCTTTTAACTGCCCTTTCACTGTGGCTCTCAGACCCAACCCAGACCACTTAACTCCTTTCATTGTCTGCACCAGGCCCACCCAAGGCTACTTGCCAGTCCCTAATCCCATCCAGACCTATTTTCTGTTGCCCCTGGACCACTCTAGGCTATTTGCCACTCCTTAATCCCATCCAGATCTTCTCATAGTCTTTTTTATATGTAAGTATAAGTCCCATCCTCAACAAATTCACAGATTTAC
>NW_020940221.1:0-4633 GCF_900497805.2 Vombatus ursinus | reverse complement strand
TGACACTTCTAACTCTTGAGGACTGTATTGTTATTACACCATGTTAAAGGAGTATACATAAAGGGGGTGGATATAAATTGACTTTGATGTAATGATAAAAAAAATCTAATCAAGTGGGTTAAATGTATCTAAGTAAGTGGACTAATCTGATTTAACTAAGAAAATGTACTGAGAGAAAAGGAAAGAAAGAGGCAGACAAGGGTAAATTACATAACAGGAAAAGACACAAAAACCTATTAGAGCAGAGGTAAAGAAGGGAGGGGGATGAACATGTTTGAACCTTACTCTCATCAGATTTGGCTCAAGAAGGGAATAACAATCAGTTAGGTATAGAAATCTAACTTGCACTATAGGCAGTAGGAGAGAAAAGGGGAAAGAAAAGGGAGGGGGGATAGAAGGGAGGGAAGAAGCAGTAAGGGTAAAGGGGAAGAAAAGGGAAGGGGCTAATACAAGGGAGGTGGGACTGAGGGAGGTGGTGGTCAAAAGCAAAGCACTAGTGAGGGGGGAAAGGAGAAAGGAGAAAGAAAAGCATAAATGGGGGAAAAAAGGATGGAGAAAAACACACAGATAGTAATCATAACTGTGAATGTGAATGGGATGAACTGTCCCATAAAATGCAAGCATATAGCAGAGTGGATTAAAAATCATAATCCTACAATATGTTGTTTACAGGAAACACATTTGAAAAAGAGGGACACACACAGGGTAAAGGTAAAAGGCTGGGGCAGAATACATTATGCTTCAGCTGAAGTAAAAATAAACAGGGGTAGCAATCCTGATCTAAGACAAAGCAAAAATAAAAATAGATCTTATCAAAAGAGATAAGAAAGGAAACTACATCCTGCTAAAAGGCACCATAGACAATGAAGTAATAGCATTACTAAACATATATGCACCAAATGGTATAGCATCCGAATGCTTAGAGGAGAAGTTCAGGGAGTTACAGGAAGAAATAGACAGCACAACTATACTAGTGGGGGACCTCAACCTCCCCCTCTCTGAACTAGATAAATCTAACTACAAAACACACAAGAAAGAAGTTAAGGAGGTGAATAGAACATTAGAAAAGTTAGGTATGATAGACCTCTGGAGAAAACTGAATGGAGATAGAAAGGAATATGCTTTCTTCTCGGCAGTACATGGCACATACACAAAAATTCACCAAGTACTAGGGCATAAAACCTCACAATCCAATGCAGAAAGGCAGAAATATTAAATGCATCCTTTTCAAATCATGATGCAATAAAAATTATATGTAACAAAGGGCCATGGAAAGATAGACTAAAAAACAATTGGAAACTAAATAATCTAATCCTAAAAAATGATTGGGTCAAAGAACAAATCAGAGAAACAATCAATAATTTCATTCAAGAGAATGACAATAATGAGACAACATACCAAAACTTAAGAGATGCAGCGAAAGCAGTTCTTAGGGGAAGTTTTATATCTCTAAATGCTTACATAAATGAAATAGAAAAAGAGGAGATCAATGAATTGGGCATACAACTAAAAAAAACTAGAAAAAGAACAAATTAAAAATCCTCGATTAAACACCAAATTAGAAATATTGAAAACCAAAAGGCAAATTAATAAAATTGAAATTAAGAAAACTATTGAACTAATAAATAAAACTAAGAGCTGGTTTTATGAAAAAAAAACAATAAAATAGATAAACCTTTGGTTAATCTAATTAAAAAAAGAAAGAAGAAAACCAAATTACTAGTATCAAGAATGAAAAGAGTGAAATTACCACCAAGGAAGAGGAAATTAAAACAACAATTAGGAATTATTTTGCCCAGCTACATGCCAACAAATTTGACAATCTTAGTGAAATGGATATATATTTACAAAAATATAAATTGCCCAGATTAACAGAAGAGGAAGTAAAATACTTAAATAACCCCATCTCAGACAAAAAAATTGAACTAGTCATTGATGAACTCCCTAGGAAGAATCTCCAGGGCCAGATGGATTTACATGTGAATTCTATCAAGCATTTAAAGAACAATTAATTCCAATACTATATAAACTATTTGGTAAAATAGATGAAGAAGGAATCTTACCAAATTCTTTTTATGATACAAATATGGTGCTGATACCTAAACTAGGAAGAGTCAAGACAGAGAAAGAAAATTATAGACCAATTTCTCTAATGAATATAGATACAAAAATTTTAAACAAAATATTAGCAAATAGATTACAGCAACTTATCACAAGAATAATACACTATGACCAGGTAGGATTCATACCAGGAATGCAGGGCTGGTTCAATATAAGGAAAACTATCAGCATAATCCATCATATCAACACCAAAACTAACAGAAACCACATGACCATATCAATAGATGCAGAAAAAGCTTTTGACAAAAGACAACACCCATTCCTATTAAAAACACTAGAGAGCATAGGTATAAGTGGAGCCTTCCTTAAAATAATAAATAGCATCTATCTAAAACCTTCAGCAAGCATAATATGTAATGGGGACAAGGATGTCCATTATCACTACTGTTATTCAACATCATACTGGAAACGTTAGCTTTAGCAATAAGAGAAGAAAAAGAAATTGAAGGTATTAGAATAGGCAAAGAAGAAACAATGCTATCACTCTTTGCAGATGATATGATGATATACTTAGAGAATCCCAGAGAATCAAGTAAAAAACTACTTGAAATAATAAGGAACTTTAGCAAAGATGCAGGCTATAAAATAAACTCACATAAATCATTGGCATTTCTATATAATACCAACAAAGCACAACAGCAAGAGATAGAAAGAGAAATTCCATTTAAACTTACTGTAGGCATTATAAAATATTTAGGAATCTACCTCCTGAAACACACCCAGGAACTCTATGAATACAAGCACAAAACACTTTTCACACAAATAAAGTCAGATCTAAATAACCGGAAAAACAACAGTTGCTCGTGGGTAGGCCGAGCTAATATAATAAAAATGACAATTCTACCTAAGCTAATTCACTTATTCAGTGCCATACCAATCAAACTCCCAAAAAATTATTTTATAGAGCTAGAAAAGATAATAACGAGATTCATTTGGAAGAACAAAAGGTCCAGAATATCAAGGGAACTAATGAAAAGAAATGCAGGGGAAGGTGGCCTAGCCATTCCAGATCTTAAATTGTATTATAAAGCAGCAATCATCAAAACTGCTTGGTACTGGCTAAGAAATAGAGTGGTGGATCAGTGGAATAGGTTAAATATGCAAGACACAGTACTCAATGACTATAGTAATATATTATTTGATAAGCCCAAAGACCCCAGCTTCTGGGATAAGAACCCACTCTTTGAAAAAAAACTGCTGGGAAAACTGGAAAAGAGTATGGCAGAAACTAGGCATAGACCAAAATCTCACACCATATACCAAAATAAAGTCAAAATGGGTTCACGATTTAGATACAAAGGCTGATACTAAAAGTAAACTGAGAGAGCAAGGAATAGTTTACCTGTCAGATCTATGGAGAACAGAAGAATTCATGACCAAACAGGAGATAGAGAACATTACAAAAGCAAAATAGTTAATTTTGATTACATTAAATTGAAAAGTTTTTGCACAAACAAAGCCAATGCAACTAAGATTAGAAGGAAGGTAGAAAATAGGGAAAGAATTTTTACAACCAGTCTCTCTGATAAGGGCCTCATTTCTAAAATATAGAGAGAATTAAGTCAAATTTATAAGAATACAAGCCATTCCCCAATTGATAAATGGTCAAAGGATATGAACAGACAGTTCTCAGATGAAGAAATTAAAGCCATCTATAGTCATATGAAAAAATGCTCTAAATCACTATTGATTAGAGAAATGCAAATCAAAACAACTCTGAGGTACCACATCACACCTATCAGATTGGCCAACATGACAAAACAGGAAAATGATAAATGTTGGAGAAGATGTGGGAAAATTGGAACACTAATGCATTGTTGGTGGAGTTGTGAAATGATCCAAACAATTTGGAGAACAATTTGGAACTGTGTCCAAAGGGCTATAAAAATGTGCATACCCTTTGACCCAGCAATAGCACTTCTAGGGCTATATCCCAAAGAGATCACACAAACGGGAAAAGGACCCACATGTACAAAAATATTCATAGCAGCTCTTTTTGTGGTGGCAAAGAATTGGAAATTGAGAGGATGCCCAACCATTGGGGAATGGCTGAGCAAGTTGTGGTATATGAATGTGATGGAATACCATTGTGCTATAAGAAATGATGAACAGGCTGACTTCAGAAAAACCTGGAAAGACTTGTATGGTCTGATGCTGAGTGAAGTGAGCAGAGCCAAGAGAATGTTGTACACAATACCAGTCATGTTGTGTGATGACTAATAGTGATAAACTTAACCCTTCCAGGCAATACAAGGATCTAAGACATCTCCAGAGGCCTAGTGATGGAAAATGCTATCCACATCCAAAGAAAGAACTATGGAAGTTGAATTGCTATTTTTTTCTCTTCTGTCGAGTTTCGTTTCCTCTTTCTGATGGTTCCTCCTATTGGTTCTAATTCTTACTTACAACATCACTAATGTCAAAATATGTTTAATAGAAATGTAAATGTATAGCCTATATCAGATTATGCGCCATGGTGGGGAGGAAGGGGGAGAAAAATTTTAAACTCAAA
>NW_020940220.1:0-1191 GCF_900497805.2 Vombatus ursinus | reverse complement strand
TCTGTGACTGGGCCCACCCCAAGGTAGACTTGCCCCTATGAAGAAGCAGTGTAACAGAGATCTCTGTTACACTGCCTCCTCATAGGGGCAAGTGTACCTTGGTGTGGTCCTAGTCACAGAGATCTCTGTTACACTGCTTCTTCATAGGGGCAAGTCTACCTTGGGGTGGGCCCAGTCACAGAGCTGTCTATTACACTGCCTCTTCATAGGAGCAAGTCTAACTTGGGGTGGCCCTAGGCAGAGAACAATGTGTTACACTGCCTCTTCATAGGTGAAAGTGTAACTCGGGGTGGGAGTAACCACCGAGCTCTGTATTACACTGCCTCTTCAAGGGGACAAGTCAACCTTGTGGTGGGCCTAGTCACAGAGCTCTCTGTTACATTGTCTCTTCATAGGGGCAAGTGTCCCTTCGGTGGGCCTACTCACAGAGCTTTCCATTACACTGCATCTTCATAGGGGCAAGTCTTCCTTGGGGTGTGCCTAGTCACAGAGTTCTCTGTTACACTGCCTCTTCATAGGTGCAAGTCTACCTTTCGGTGGTCCTAGTCACTGAGCTCTCTGTTACAATGCCTCTTCATAGGGGCAAGTCTTCCTTGGGGTGGGCCTAGTCACAGAGCTCTCTGTTGCATCACAGAACTCTCTATTACACTGCCTCTTCATAGGGTCAAGTCTACCTTGGGATGGGCCTAGTCACAGAGCTCTCCATTACACTGCCTCTTCATAGGAGCAAGTCTACCTTGGGGTGGACCTAGTCAAAGAACAATGTTTTACACTGCCTCTTCATAGGGGAAAGAATAACTGGGGGTTGGTGTAACCACAGAGCTCTCTATTACTTTGCCACTTCAAGGGGACAAATCACCCTTGGGGTACGCCTAGTCACAGAGCTGTCTGTTACACTGTCTCTTCATAGTTTCAACTCTCCCTTCGGTGGGACTAGTCACAGAGCTCTTTGTTACATCACAGAGATCTCTGTTAAATTACCTCTTCTTAGGGGCAAGTATATCTTGCAGTGGGCCTAGTCACAGAGCTCTTCATTACACTGCCTCTTCATATGGGCAAGTCTACCTAGGGATGTGCCAAGTCACAGATCTCTCTGTGACATTGTCTCTTCATAGGGGCAAGTCTACCTTGGGTGGGCATAGTCACAGAGCTCTCTGTTACATCACAGAGCTGTCTGTTAAATTACCTCTT
>NW_020940219.1:12341-14610 GCF_900497805.2 Vombatus ursinus | reverse complement strand
TGGGAAAGATTTATGTGACAAAGGAAGGGAATTACAACCCAAATAACTATCTCCACTTCAGCTGCAACAAAATCAATGATAATAATGAAAGCTACCCAACCCAGCAAATACACAGAAGAAAAGGAGTTCAGAAGAGGACACAGAAACAAACAGGACATTTTCCCTACTACCTTATTAAAGCAAATATGCACATTTTAAATAAACTGTAAATAACCAACGTTTATGGGTCTGTGCGAGATTGTGTTTTATTCTTGTTTGTGCATTGGGATGTCTGTATATATGGCTGGTGCCCAAATTCAGATTCTATTGTTTGTTTGTTTTATAGAGTAAAGGAGGCAGCTTATGATATACAGATGAGTTCTAAGGAGAGAGGACTACCTCTGGGCCAGAAGCTGACACAGACTTATGGGCCTCCTGTTCAAAATATGGTTTCCTTTACAGAATGGTTTCCCACTCAGTTCATGCATAGATCTTCAATGCTAGAGCTTACGGCCCTATGGGGAGAGAATCAGAGCTAGGATGGAAGAAGGTAAAAAATCAGTGGAGAAAGAAATTGGAGGAGAAAGGAATCCACTCCATTTTACATGGAGGAGAACAGGAGTTGATAAAAAGGAACTGGAAATCAGGCAGGAGCTTAGAGGTAGTGGGAAAGTAAAATCACATGTTAGTAGTTAAACTTTTAGGTCTAACAGCCACAAAGATGAAAAGAGTTGGAGGAAGGTTCCATCAGGGTTGATTTTGGCAGAAAGGGTTTGGCGATGACTTTTCTACTGTCTATCTAAGCCAAGGTTTAAGATGCTAAATGAGGCTTCCCAGAAAGGAAAGATGGAGGCCAGGGGGGCAGTCACATGACCTTGTAGAGGGCTCCAGAAAATAGAAACTTATATTGCCAATAGACTGGGGACTCTGGAATTTAATCTGCCAGGTTTCTGCTCCGTAGTGTCCTTTGGCCATCAGTCCTGGCTTCCAGGAACAATTCCTGTGCATTCCACACTCCATAAATCAGTCAATCTCTTCTGTACCAGCACGGTGACCACATCTTTGGAGTAATCAAAAGCCCGTGAGTACCTTAGCAGGTTTCTGAATGTGGTCAGGACCCATGAGAGTTCAGCAATGAGACCATGTTGGTGTGTTTTCTTGCTGAAGGAAAGTTTACCCAGCTTTGGTTAAAGGTCAAGGAGCCTGGTGTCTCTCCCGCAGACAGCTTCCATGGCTGCACTGGAAATCCTATCTGGTAAAACCAAACTCTGCCTTTCTGGGAGGCCATAAGCATCAGAGATGCGCAATGAGCTTTTGCTAATTTACCTATGCTCTGAGATACTTTTATCCCTGGAAGACTGGGAAAATATAATTTCCTTATGATTTTAAAGAGGATGGGAATGCCCACACATGGGCAGGCCTTCCTGACTTGAAATCTTGCCTTCACTTACCTTTTCAAGGTTATTCACAGATTTTGTTTTCCAGAAAGAAAGACATGCTCCACCTTATTAAGCTGTAATATGATGTATGTTGTCTTAATTCAAAGGAGATCCATCTGGAAATAAAAATAATAAATAATAATAATAATAATCAATTATCATTCATGGAGCATTTTAAGATTCTCAATGCACTCTTTAAGCACGATCTCATGTTATCATCACAATAATGTTGTGAGGTAAGTGTATTTTTACACATGACAAAACTGAGGCAGAGAGGATTAAGTCAAGCTGACAAGCATTTTATTACGTACCAGTTAGGGTTTGAGGGCAGAGGTTCTTCCAGGGCATCCATGCACACTTTCTGGAGGCCAAAAGCCATGGACATGTTATGAGAAAGCTTGACTCAAGAAAAAGGGAGAGCAAATTAACATCTTCAGTGGAAAAAATAGAGATGTTAAAAACTGGAATCTTCCAAACTTCTGAAAGCTCTCTCCATGGAGTGAGAAACCTTGGTGTTATCACTGCCCCTTAAATTCCCAACCTTTATTAGAATCAGGGTCCCCTCTCAGAGAATGCTACAGCACCTCCTGAGTGGGGAGGGGTAGCAGGAAGGCCTGCCCATGTGTGGGCATTCCTATTCTCTTTAAAAGCAAGAGAGGTTTTTCTCAGTACTGACCTTGCCATGTTTTGACGTCCCTTGTGATTTCCAGTGCAGCCATGGGAGCTGTCTGGGGGAGAGGTACCAGGCTCCTTGACCTTTAATCAAAGCCAGGTAATCTTTCCTTCAGCAAGAAAACATCCCCACATAGTCTCATTGCTGACCTCTCGGTTTCCAGGCTGATTCTTCAGCA
>NW_020940219.1:0-12331 GCF_900497805.2 Vombatus ursinus | reverse complement strand
TTCCTAATGGACTTTCCCTTAGTGCTGAGACAATTCTTAGAAAGGCCTCTTTCCCCTTTCTTCTCTTCCCTCAAAGTTTGGCAGTGAAAGGAACAAGACAAGATGCTACATGGACCAAGATGGAAACTGGGTTTTTCTAGATGTGAATGTGACTGAACTGGTGAATATAAAAGAGAAACCGAAGGAAGCATCTCTCTGCTTTGTTAGAGTGCATCCTCGAAGAAAGGAATAATAAAGCCCATTCTCAAGACAACCAGGTGGAGCTGAACAGTGCCATAGACTGCACCCTTCTTTCTCCTGAGACTTTCCATGCCAGGGGCTGCCTGTCAAGTTTAGATCATGAGCCCATTAGACAGAATCTGGGAAAAGCTTTGTATTCTGCATGGTGCCCACCACGCTGCTGCTGTCACACAATCAATTATCAGGAGCCCCATCACTGAAAAGCATTCTAATAATTAATGAGTTTGGTTAATGGTGCTGAGAGGATTAGGTTTCGCATTCTGCTCTCCATGAACCCCCAATGAGATATTGACGAAGAGTGTAGGGGAGTTGCTGGAATCCCTCTTCTTTGTACCCTCTTCTCGTTAGTCTACTCATTAATAAAAAGCAACGGTGATTGGCAGGGTGTTCATCCCTGGGCGCCTCAGTGGCACACTCAGACATTTCACTTCTTCAGGCTGCCTGTTGACTGGTTCCTTCCCTGCTGTCTACAACAACCAAGCTGGAATCTCCCTATCCTGAAAACCACAGTTAGAAGGGATTTTGTGGATCTTAGCCCTCTGTTATGCTATCATCCCATATCTCCCCTCCCTTTCTCAGCCAGACTCATTACTCCCAGAAAAAAAGCTGTTTATGCTCATTGCCCTCCCCTCTTCTCCTATCCCTCCCTCTTCTGTCCTTTGCCATCTGATTTTCACCCTTATCTGTCAACTGAAACAGACCTCTTTGAGGTTACCCTAAGGGCCACAGAGCTGAAAGAAACCTCAGAGGTCATGAAGCTTAATCCACACATTTTACAAATGGGGAAAATGAGGCCCAAAGAGGTTAAGGACTTACTCAAGGTCACATATGGAATAACTTGCAGGGTGGGGATTCAAACTTTGGTCCTCTGATTATACAACCAGCCCTCTTTCCACGATGCTACACGATCTCAAACTGATAAGTCCATTGGCCTTCTCTTGATCTTAATCCTCCTGGACTTCTCTGAACATCTACTGTTGTTTCTCCTGGATACTCTCCCATCTTGGCTTTTTGAACCTGCTTTTTCTAGGTTCTTCTCCTGCCTGCTGCCTGACCGCTGCTCCTCAGTCTCCTTCACTAGCTCTTCCTTCATGCAAATCACAGCTTTGTCTTCTTGCTGTTCTTCAGACATTAAACTCCATTGTTCAGCTCTGTGGCTTAGAACAAACTGTTCCCCATGCCTGGAATAAGCTCCCTCCTCACCTCCACCTCTGGGATCATTGATTTTCTTCAAGACGGCCCCCCAAATGAGGTTCCTCTTTGACACAAAGTTTTCCTGATTCCCCCAGACCCTAGTGTCTTTGCTTCCAGGATTACCTTCTGTCTGCTTGGCACTCACCAATGTAATTAGGTCACCAGAGGAGCCCCCACTGGTTGGCTTTGGCTAGAATATACCCCAAGGAGCATATGTGGATCTGAGCAGTGCCCCACTCACCATCTCTGGTGACAAATTTGTAGGAGTGCACTGGAGCCAGCCTGTAAGATTGTTAAACTTTCACTGTGAGCATTTACACATCAGAAATCAGTAAACACTACAAATCAGGGCTTGATTTATTGTTTTGTTGACATTAGACTGAAGAAAATGATAGAGAAAATATTAATAATGCCAATTAAACTTAAAAGTGTTTATCATATACATCCCTTACCCCCTCTCCAAGAGATCCACTTGTTAAATGTTTTACCAGTACATCCACTGCATATATGGATGAGTAGTAAAGAATCTGGGGAGACAACATGCATTCTTGTTCTCTTATTACTATCTCCTAAAACAGTGCCTTGGGAACTCTTAGAGCTCTCTTGCTCTTCTCCTGGCATGTGACGGGGGCGGGGTACGTCTTTCTCTTCTCTGGCAGCTGGTGGCTGCTCTAAGCCTGAAGAGAATGGATTTCAAAGTCCTAGATGCCTCATAAGATCATAAATTATAGATGGAAGAGACACGAGAGGCCATCAGGTCCAATTTCTTCATTTGCAGATGAGGAAACTGAGGCACTGAGAAGTTAAGTGACTCACCCAGGAATGCATAACTACTAAGTGTCTTAGGTCAGAGTTAAACCATGAAAGATGGGTCTTCCTGACTCCACTGCAGTGCCACCTAGTGGCCAACCACCACCACCTATAACTGGTACCTTTATAGAAGGGACCTTCTTGAACTCTTTTGACGAACCTTGAATGTCTGTCAAACTTAAGCTTAAAGTTACTTGCCATGGAGATCCATGGTGGAGGCAAAAAGAGCCAAACACAATGAGATGAGCCTGGCCCCTCTTTTTCCAGGCCAGGCTTTCCCCAGTGTTTGGAGAGCTGGGGCCACTCAGCAGGAGAGGGCCTGGACCCAGGGGCCTGGTACACCTTTAAATGCTCCTACTGTCTTCCTAATTAGGATGTGAGCTCCTCGAAGGCATGGACATCCCCAGAACAGCCTGTAGTATGTAGTAGACACTTAATTAGTAATTATTGATTGAGCTTGATCAACAAATTCAAACCAATGAGTCACAGCATTAGATAAGCATGAGGCCCGGAAAGGCTCTGTTATACTGACTTCTATTTTGATGTTGGATAGGCAAAGGAAAAATGTCAGCGTCTCAGACTAGACATTAAGTACCTTCCACAGCACTTAACTGGAAGAAATGAAGCCTTTTCTACCCAGTGTCACAGCTACTGAAGACGAGTTCCCTTGGAGCTGTCCCCAGGGGAAGGAAATAAACTGCTCAGAGATGGTTGGCATTAGATACAGATGTTCAGAAGGCAACATCTGTATAATGGCTGAGGCCCTAGCAGCCCCTTGAGGCACAAAGACTATGTGGGGAATAGAATAATGTGCTGAGATTGAAAAGGGTAAACATGATTTGGATTTATTACAAATTATCACTGTCGAGTCATGAACTTCTGGGATCATTTTTTTTCCGTTGAATTCTTTTTGTAGCAGCAGAGCATGGTGGAAAGCCCAGAAGTCCTGGGGCCCACAGGCGTAGGCTCCAGACTCAGAATAACTAACCATGACTAATACTGATTACGGGCATGATGTTCTAAAGTTTTCAAAGCACCGATTACCCAGCTGAGGTTCTGGTCAACTCTAGGAGGTCTTATGGAAACTTTCCAGCACAAATTGGACATCAGCTGAACATAAGAGAGAATTCCTGTTCCTCCCCACCAAGAAAATCAGAGCTGGCCAGAAATGTAACAGGCTACCTTGTAAGGTAGTGAGTTTCCAGTCACTGGAGATATTCAAACCAAAGTTAGATGACTGCATACCAGACAGATTCCCTTTGACCCCCTGGAAAGTCTCCTAACCATGGGAACTTGGGAACATTCTTGAACCTCTATGAGCCTCAATTTCCTCATCTGTGAAATGGAGTTAATTTGATGTGCCCTCCCTATCTCTCTGGTGAGTGTCAGGAGGATCTTTCCAGTCTCTAATATGCCATAGAAACGTGAATTATTATTACAGGCTAGGAAATTGGATCACAGATGTCCAGCTGGAAGGGACCTCAGAGACTAGCTGACCCAGCCCCTCTTCATAGGGCCCTTCCAAAGCTCAGGAGGCATAGTGACTTGCCCAAGGGCACACAGGTCACAGACTGCACTTGAACCAGGACAGGGGGAGGTTGGTGGCTATTTTTCCTCTTAGGTCCCCAGCAGGGTTTAACCAGCTAAGAGTCAGAGATCACTCTGAGAACCTTTGCCTGCATTGGTTTCCATTAAGACCAGTGATGGCCCTCATCAGGTATATTGTGGTGGGAATTCCCTCCAGGGCATGGACCAGATGCCTCCTCTCCCCCCCAGGTCCCTTCAGCTCTCACATCCTCTAGGCCCTTGATTCTGTTTTGCCCTTTAGGATTGAGGACAAGGGAAATATCTGCCACAAGGGGTCATAACGATAAAGGCACAGGTAATTGGCACTGATCAGCACCTGATTGCCTGCGCCCTTGCTTTTGCCATTCTGCTCAAGGCTCTCATCTGAAACTTCTATTACTGATGTGATTTAGTGAACCTGTTCTATTTAGAAAATTGAGCTTTGCAGGAACACACTGTCTGCGCCATGATTGGGTTTGCACCCTGGATGGGTGAGGGGGATGCTTTTAGACTTCGGCAGGAAACCACCCTCTGAGAAGGAATTCAAGATTAATCCTGAGTCCATGTGTAAGATGGCCTTGATGCGGCCAATGGCATGTTTCTTTTAGGGGAAGCAATTCAGCAAATGATTAATAAGCACTTATTATGTTCCAGGCATTGTGTTGTCCATGGAAATTCAAAAGCAGAATTGAAGCTGGCACTCCCTCAAGGAGCTTCCGTTCTATGGGGGGAGAAGAGTGTAATAAGGCAGGCAAACATATGGCACTGGTGCAGTGGGAAGGGCTCCTGCTCAAAAAGCCAAGGGCTTGTTTTTGAATCCTGCTTCTGAGGCTTAATACCTGTGTGACTTTGGGCAAGTCACTTCACTACCTCCCCATCATCCTCAACAGCAAAATGAAACGGTTAGACTGGAGACTTCTGAGGGCTCCCCAGTTCTCAATCTATGATCCAAAGTATAGTACAGGGAAAAGTGCGGTAAGAGAGAGCGCTAGCAACTTGGGAGGAGCAGTTGGGATGGGCTTCATGGAGGAGGAGGAGGTGTCTGAAGTGGGCCTTGAAGGAGGCTAGTGGGCCTAGGGTCGAGATCAAGGAGGGAGCCTTAGAGCTGGCTCTTTCTCAGGCCTGAAAGACTCTCCCTCCTCACCTCCACCCACCAGCTTCTCTGGGTTCCTTCAGACTCATCTTGAGTCCCATTTTCTGTGGGAAATCCTGCTGGATATCTTCCCCTGGCTAGCGCCTTCCCCTCTGAGACTCCCTTCCATCCTCTCTCTCTCTCATCTCTCTCTGTCTCTCTGTTTCTCTGTCTCTCTGTCTCTCTGTCTCTGTCTCTGTCTCTCTCTCTCCACCCATCCACACACACACACACACACACAAACACACAATCTTGTACACAAAGTAGTTTGCATGTTGTTTCCCCATTAGAATGAGAGCCCCCTGAGGTCAGGGACTGTGTTTTTGCTTTTCTTTGCATCCTCAATCCTTAGCCCAGATCACGGCACATAAGGAGCATGTGGTAGATACTTGTTGATTGCCTGATTCACTTCTATCTCTGCTCCAATGCCATCTCTGGAATGTGTGGGGGATGGACAAGATCCCAGTTAGACCACTTCACTGTGGAGGAGGCGGGTCTTCAGAGATTCTCACCCAAGATAATGTTCCATTGTCTTAGGGCATATTTCGATACCAGCCACAACCCAAGGCCCCCTAAGACTCTGGGCCAAGGGGGCAGGGGGTAATATAGGGGCTGACTAAAAAAGATGAACATGAGTCCTCACTAATGAAAGGATGGATGGACAGATGGATAAGTGAACAACAAAAAAGTAACATTCGCTTAGTACTTACTGTGTGCCAAGCACTGTGCTAAGTGCTGGAGATAAAAACAGAAAAGATAGAGCCCAGGGTCAAAGAGCTCATATTCTAATGGGAGGAGATGACATGACGCATGCTTAGAGGTTTCAGATGGAGAGATCCAGTGATCCTCAGGGTGTGGGGATGAAGCTTCATTGGCGCCGTACCCACTGCAGACACTGAGCTGTTCAATAGATTCTTATTCCCCACCCCCACCCCCATTTGGCAGGTCCAAGGCCTTCAGCTGTCGTGGCTGGAGAGGAGGTGGGGATGCCAGCACCTTCAGGGGCAGTTGACAGGTCCTATTTTTCACTCTCCTGGATAATGACTGCCGGGCTTGGCTCATGGAAGGGTTGGTGGTCTGGGGAAGAGGGTGGTGCTGTAATTCCAGGGGATCTTTGGCTTTGGGTCACTGATGGAAACATTGGACAACTATATTATTGAAGTGTCCACCAATAGGGAAACTATAAACCCGGAGATACCAAGTCCCAATTTCCCCCGGGGGTCTGGGCAGGGGCAGATGATTCCTGGCCCATTGCCTCTCTATCTTCACCATCTCTCCCCCTAAAGGGCCTTAAAGCTGCATTCTTTATTGTTTTCTAGGGTTCAAGTCTACCTTCTAAAGATGCCTCTTAAGCCTGTGCCTAAGCTAAAACCTCCACCAGTCCTTCCACCAGATGGCCCAGGAGGCAGTGTTCGGCAATGGAAAGGGCCCCGGGTTTAGAGTCAAAGTACCAAGATCAAATATTAGCTGTGTGATCTCTATAAGGTTATACAAGTCTCTAAGCCTCAGTTTACTCATCTGTCAAATGAACAGGCTGGATCAGATGACTTCCAAGGTCACCTGCCCAATCTATGATCCTCTGACCAGTTACCCAAATGGGCCAATGCTACCAAAGTTTTGTACCATCTCAGTTGGGCAGATCACCAGACATATAAGTCCTCAACATTTAGCTGCTTTGCTCTGTTTCTCCTTGAAAAATTGATCTGGAGAACAGGAAAGAGTTTCTCTCTAGAGGACTTGTTTTGCAGTGGCCTGGCTCCTATTCTCTCAGCTGGAGGCCATAAAGCCTCAGAATGAAGGCTGTTAAAAAGTAGCTCAAATCGACATACGCCAAAGGCCAAAACAGCTTAGCTCTTTGCAGATCCACAAACTGGCATTTCGGGAAATCCCACGACTCAACACTTCTGTTGCTCATGCCTTTGGAGCTGGCCCAGGCCGTATTCCTCCTCCATTGGCCCTCTCCCCACAGCCCGACTACCCACTGGTCATGAGACCTGGACCTTCTCCGGCTTCTGGTCAAGCTGACCAGAGTCACAAGAGCTCACAGCTGGGGCCCCACACTTCCTGGGGTCTGGCTGGCCTTTTCTTCAGGGGCTGGGGTGGGGGGGAGCAGCATTTTCATGTCTCCTATGGTGGCTGCTAGGAAAAATTGTTCTGGAGAATGAGTCCCTGGTGGATCCAAATGATGAGATGGAGGCTGACTGATCCAAAGCCATTATATCCCCCATTAAAACTCATATTCTATCCCAGGATCCAGCCGCAGTGCGTTAGCCTATTAACATGCTGATTCACTGGGCTTATGACCTCTCTGGATTTGTCACCAGCAAGGGCTGAATCTCTTCTCTGTGGATTCCTTTGAGTTTCTTAGACTTACGGAATCCAGGAGGCTCAGAACCAGAAGGGGTCTTGGAGGTCACCTAGTGCAACATGAAGCAATCCCAGAATCAGAGAGGGTAAGCAGTCTGCTCATGGCACCACAGCGTATGAGTGGCCATGCCAGGACAAGGCCTCAGTGTCCTATTTCCTTTGTCCCCAGACAACCTCTCCATCCCAAGAGCTTTTACAACAAGAGAAAATAGAATTTGTAATGGCGAAGAGCTCATTAGGCAGAGAGGAAAAGTAGGGGAAGAGCATTGATTTTAAGGCAGATTTTGAAACCACTGGCCTCAGCTTGCCCACATATAAGTTGAGTCTCTATTCGATATTGCCCCTAGTGTTTCTACAAGGCTTGTTTTCCTTTGGGAACGTACTTGAAGAACCCAAAGTGGGTTTCTCTTGTCTTTGTACTTGGACTACAACCCATCTGAGGAGAATGTCCCATTTGGGCTCTGAGAGCATGGATTTATGGAATCCGTCCAGGAAGTAAAACAGAGGGTATGTTCCTAGACCAAGTGTCTGGAACATCTCTCTGGGAGTCATCACCAGTTGTCCTGATCTATATCTTGCCACTGGACCCAGATGACTCCAAAGGACAGAGAGAGGCCGGTGACTTTGCACTGCCCTCCCTCATTTAAATCCAATTCACTTGCAAGTCATGGCAGCACCTTCCTGGCATCATGGTGCTCTTGGAGAATGAAGGACAGACAACAACAGCCTGGAGCATCTCTCCACTAAAGATGTGTCTCTTCTGCCCCGTCTGTCTTTGTGACTGTAAAAAGGAAATTTAGCTCTTGTTATAAGACAATGAGGGGGAAAGGGTGCTGAATCTGGAGTCAGGGGATATGGTTTGAAGCTCAGTGTTGCCACTTTCTATCTATGTGACCTTGGACGAGATCCCTTCTGTGGGCCTCAATTTCTTCCTCTACAATGAGGTATATGGAACAGATGATCTCCAACGTTCTTTCATCTTGGAATCTCAGAGTACTTGAATACCTAGGATTTGGGCAGCGCTGGGCAGCTCAGTGGACACCCCGTCAAAACCAATTCATCCAGAGTGACCTAGCTTTATGTCGTTAAGCTAAGGTACCACCAGATTCAGGTTTAATATGCACAGTTTCAGGATTCTTCATAGTAATGTCAATTGACAGTTTTCTAGACTCCATTACACAACTAGTTTCTAACAAAAAAAAGAGAATATACTTGAGGGCCAAGGCTTTCATTTCATTCATGAAGAAAACTCCAGGTGAGGAACCTCCCTCTACCAGTCAATCCACATCTGCTGTACAGTTCACAGCATGAGAGGTGGCCAAGGCCCTGAGGGGTTTGGGGCCTTGCCCAGGGTGACCCAGCCAGCATGTGTGAGACCTTTTTTCAGTTTTTCTAGGTCTAAGCCTAGCTTTCTTCCCATTCCATCACACAGGTCATCTCACCCTACTTTAATAAGCAGTGACCTTGTGATGTTGCTGCTGTAAGGAGCCAACCTCGGTAAGCCAGCCAGCCTCTACATGAAAGGAATCCTTCATTTAACAGACCAGACAAATGGTCAACCAGCCTGTTTGAAGACCTCCAAGAAGGAAGAACCACCACCTTTCTTACCACCCACTTTGGGACAGCTTTGATTGTTAATAAGTACTTGCTATGTGACAAGTTGGGGGTGGGGGTGTGGATAGAAAAGTCAAACAGTTCTTCCCCTCAGGGAGCTCGCATTCTTTAGGGGAAGACAGAAAAAATATATGTCTATATGTACATGTTATATATTATATAGACACAGATGGAGTCCTGGGCCCTGAGTCAGGAAGATCCATCTTCTTGAGTTCAAATCTAACCTCAGACACTTCCTAGCTGTGTGACCCTGGGTAAGTCACTCGACTGTGTTTGCCTCAGTTTCCTCATCTGTAAAACGAGCTGGAGAAGGGAATGGCAAACCACTTCAGTATCTTTGCCAAGAAAACCCCAAATGGGGTCACAAAGAGCTGGATATGACTGAAAATGACTGAACAGCAAACACACACATACATGTACATACATGTCCACATATAAATGTGCACTATGTCATAATATCCATATGTACACAGATGAGTGCAAGCCAAGTTGCAAGTCCAAAGTGTTCTTCAAGCTGCAGCTTAAGTTACACTCTCCTGACTGGAGGTGGGGATTCCATTCAATGCTGCTTTCTGCCATGATGGATAGAGTTGGTACAAGATTTACAGACAAGAAAACTTTTCCTGCTTCTAGAAAACACATGGTTCTAGACTGTCTTTGGTGAAAGAACCACAGAGAGGAAGAAAGAAGACTCCAGAAGCAAGCGTGTGGGAGTGACTCACTGATTTCCAGCTTGATTCCCAAGATTCTTCTTGGAATTTCTCCCTAGGAGAGATTGAGGACTCTTTGCCAGTTTAGCTGAGGTATTTCCCTTCCATTGGGAGACTTCATTTAGTCTGTGTACTGTCTGGTATGTTCTAATCTGTTTAAATTCTTCACTTTCTGTTTGCTATCTGCCGGCATTAATGGTTTTACTCACTTCTCACTCTTGGTGATGGTCTTCTGCAGAGCTAGCATTTGCTGAGAAAGAGTTGAACCTGCAAGTTTGGGGTCGCCCCTATCCCTTTAAGGGATAGTGAAATCAGCTTGAACCTAAAAAAACCCCTCATGCCCCTAGACCAGCAATGTTTAGGGTGAAAGACATCCATATTTCTATTCTAGCAACCCTTTCGCAGAGGAGAACAGAGTGACCAGCTCCATGGCATGCTTGTCCTGCATGTTTCCAAGCAGGAATTGAAAGAAGTGGGCAAGATTCCAGAGAGCTCTATCAAAGCCTCTCCATTGAACTCTAGACAACCTAAGTGAACGGACATCACGTTTTCCTATCCGTATTCATATACATATACAGCAGGGTGGAATAGTGAACAGACGACTGTGCTCAGACTTAGGAAGGCCTAGGTTCCAGACCTATATCTGACACATTTTGACCCTGGTCAAGTCACTTAATCATGCTGGACACTGATCTGTATTGGTAGCAGGAGTTTCTTCATGAAGAGTTCCTTATCCCAAAGAGATCCAAGGTCCCAATACCTCTGGGGAGTAGTCATCAAGCTAGCGGCCCTTTGCGGAGGGTTGTCATGGTTTGTCCTTCTTGAGGAAGACCATGACATCAGGGAGATGATGCCATGACATGCAAGTGAACTGGGTTTAAGTGAGGCAGGGCTGTGCAAAGTCACCAGCCTCACTTTCTCCTCCAGAACCATCTGGGTCCAGTGGCCAGATAGAGATCAGGACAACTGGAGATGGCCCAGTATGCAGTTGGGGAGGGCAACAAAAGAATCAGTAATGGCTTAAAACCCTAGGACACAGACTGGCGCTTCTAACCCGTGAGGACTGGCCTGAGCTGTCCACTTTATGGGAATTTTCTGTCCTTCTTCAAGGCTGATGAGTCTTGCTTTGTGTTTGGGGCCATAGGGTGTTAAGAAATTAAATCTCATTTCAGAGGCAGGGCCTTAAGGTCACTCTTTTTTTTTTTTAATCTCTATTTTTCTTTCAGAGTGAGTGAAGAGCAGTCATTACTGGTGAAATCATCAGAGAAAATCATACTCTGCCTGGGAGGTAGGGAGGGAGAGAGGGTGATTTCTCCTCAAGGAGCAGCCCCAAGCTTGTTGACTCAATTCAAATACTTTCTGGCTCTTCTCATTCAAATCCAAATTTCAGCCTCAACCAGTTCTCTGCAAAACTGATCACTGCAGGAAGATTGTGGAAGAGCTATGGTGGCATGGAAGGGCTGGGGGCAGGGAGGCAACACCTCCTCGTTAGCTCACAACTGCATTCTCCTTTCTTGTTCAGTGCTGGTGGGCCAGCAGTATTGACTGAGGTGGGATTTGATTTTTGTCTGGACCCATGTAGGGAGCCCCTAAAGTGGAAAATTAATTCCACAAGCACAGATACAGACCAGCAAATTGTCCATTAGTCTTAGAGAGTGGCCTCAGGTGGTGGTGGTGGAACAATATGAAAGCAGTGATTAAAATATCAAGCATTTATTAAGCTTCTGCTATGGCCCTGACCTGGAGCAGCTAGGTGGCAGAGCAGATAGAACACTGGGCTTAGCATCAGGAAGACCTGAGTTCAAATCCGGTCTCGAACACTTATAAGCCATGGTACCCTGGGCAAATCACTTAACCTGGGTTTCCTCATATGTAAAATGAGTTGGAGAGGGAAATGGCAAACCACTCCCCAATCTTTGCCAAGCAAACCCCACATGGGGTCACAGAGAGTCAGACACTACTGAAACAATTCAACAACAATGGTCTGGGCCACATGCCAAGTTCTGGGAATCCATAAACAAAAATGAAAAATGCCTCATCTGCACAGAGTTCACATTCTGTTGAGAGATGCAAATGTACATGTCTAAGTATATGCAAAATATGTACTATGTAAATACATGGCAAGTTGGGAGAGGAAACATGAGCCACTGGTGGAGAGAGAGAAAGGTCTCATGAAGGAGAGTGTACTTGAGCAGAGCTTTGAGGGAAAGGAGGAATTGTAAGAGAGGAAGTGAGAAAGGCATGCATAACCTCCCTGAATGGGGAACAGCCAGTGCAAAGGCAGGAAGGTGGGAGATCAGAGTGTTACATTGTCACATGTGAAGAATACCAAAACGCTAGTCTGACTAAGGTTCTGAGGGTATAGAGGAGAATAATGTGGAATAAGCCCAGAAAGGCAGGTTAGAGATGGGTTGTGAAGGGTTTTAATGCCAATCAGAGGAGTGTGGATTTGATCTTGGAAGTATAGGAAGTCATTGGAGTATGTGGGAAGCAAGGAACATACCCATCTGTCTCTCTCTCTCTCTCTCCCCCCACCATGGGGGTTAAGTGACTTACCCCGGGTCATACAGCTCAAGTGAGATTTGAACTCAGCTCCTCCCAACCCCAGGGCCCGTGCTCTATCCACTGTGCCACCTAGCTGCCCCCAACCCTCTTGCTACTATAAAACTGGTTAAGTGGGAGGAGTGAGCACCATGCT
>NW_020940218.1:0-6586 GCF_900497805.2 Vombatus ursinus | reverse complement strand
ACACAGTGAGTTACTTTCCATTTCAATCACATAAGGACTAATCAGACCTCTAGAGCTTTATAAGGAGGAAGTGAGGAGATCAAAGAGTCTGATCTAGGCTTTGCACAGTGTAGTCATGATGGAATTAAGACAGGGTAGTGGAAGAGATATCTGCAAAAAGACATTTTTTGTATAGTTTCTGACCATTATCCACTTCTTTTTTTTTATCACAGGGTCCATTAATTCATTTCAGAATAATACTGAAAGACATAGAGATGTTAATTTATACTTACATTGCACACGCATTTGACCATCTTCTAAGAAAGTTTTCAGAGACAATGGAATGCATTTACCATTTTCCCTGGAAATAAAGATTAGGATTATAAGAACACTTCATTTTTACAAAGGAAATTTTACTAAGGAATACCCTGATGCATTAATTTTATCTGCAAAAATGTAAACTTTTTTTCATTTCTTACAATAATATTATAAACAATGATGAATTTAAGGTGACTTCTAACCTCTTAGAAAGGATTAAATTGAGGTCACCATTTAAAAGTTGTTCAATATTTTTAATTAAATTTGAATTCTTTAAAAATCTGGAATCTCTGATATGGTGAAGAATGGTGATATTCAATACTTGATTAGACAGAAGAGCTTGCTCTTTAGTAGTTCTGCATAAAAACTCTTTGAAATAATCACTGGGCTTTCCATAAGTCAACTGAAGTTGGATCTGGGTTCCATTGCTGTTTCTTCCTCATAACTGTGTAACCCTGGGCAAGCAAGTCTTATCACCTTTCAGAGAGTTAGAGTTCTCACCTCCAAATAGGGATATTAATGTTCTGTCTCACTCCATAAGCTCATTGTGGAGAAAGCTTATAACTTCTTTAAACTGAAAGAACTAAATATAAATGTGAACTTTTTATTGTATTTATATTCACAACATCTCAGGAGAACAAACAGCAATTGCCCCAATTTAATCAATATAACTGAAATAATGTAAACTATTTCATACTCATTAAAAAAAAAGAACGTTAGATCAGGAAAAAAGACAAGACAAGGAAGAATCAGAGTTTGGTAACCCCAAAACTTGAAATTGATAGAAAAGAACTTTGTAACTGACAAAAATTTCTGGGGGAAAAAAGTGATCCAGCAGAGATTAGGTTTAAGATAATGTTACACTGTAAATTTCTACCATAACACAAAGAGATATATGATTGAATATTAATGGTAATAAAAATATACAGAAAATCATATTAAGCACCTTTCATGAATATACCTAAGAAGAAATTTTCTATTACCTGAAACTGAAAAGTTTTTGCTTGAAAAAAATAAAATAACTAGGATAAGAAATGAAACAGTCAATTGGGAAGAAAAAAAAACCTTTAAATCAAATACACCTAAGTTTAAGATACTCAGAACATATTGGTAACTAATAGTAATATATAAGACCCAAGCCTCTTCCCAATAGGAAAATAGTTGAAGGATATAATAATAATAATAACTAACATTTATAAAATGTATGTTATGTGCCAAATACTGTGCTGAGCACTTTACATAAATTACCTCATTTGATCACCATAACAACCATGAGAAGTAGGTGCTATTATTATTCTCATTTTACAGATAAGGAAACTGAGATAAACAGAAGTGAAATGACTTGACTACAGTCACACAGCTAGTAAGCCTCTGAGGCCAATTTTGCACTCAGGTCTTCCTGACTCCAGGCCCAGTGCTCTCTCCACCAAGGCACCTAGATGAATTGACTGTAAGTAATAACAAAAATTTTCAGAAAAAAATTATAAACTGTTAACAACCAAAGGAAAGAATGTTCTGAACCACCAACTATATGAGAAATGCAAATTGAAAAAACTCAGAGGATTTATTTCTTCCTCAGCAAATTGACATAGATGACAAAAAAATAGGAATAGTGTTATAATAGCTAGACAAAGATAGAACAAATGCATTGTTGTTCAAGTTGCAAATTGGTCCAATTGGTTTGTAAAATCATTTGAAATTATGTTAAGGAAAGGACTAAAATGTCCACTCTCTTTAACCCAGAGATCCCAAGGCTAACCATATATCTTAAGGAGGCCAATGAGTAAAAGAAAGGCCCTTTATTGGGAAAAATATTGATGGTACTTTTGGAGTAAGAAAGAATTGTAAGCAAGTTGATGCTCATCAACTGGAGAATATTTCTTTCTTTCTTCTCTCTCACTCTGCTTTCTGTCTTCTTAGTAGAATGGGCCTCCATTATCCCATCTCTACTACAAAATGGAGACTGGTGATTTAGGGAGGTTTGGAACAGAAAGGAAATGATATTTCCCCCAAAGGGTAATTCAAAAGATCCAAACTTCACTTAAAAATACTCTTAATAAGTATTGTCCCTCAAACTGCATGTAAGCTTCAAGTATGTGTATAGTCCATTAATTTATTTTTTCCTTGAACAGTTGCCGTTAATGTTCATAAAACCAATCGCATCCTGGAAACTTCATCACTAATTAACTCCGGGCTCAGCCTGTGTGGGTTAAAGGATCCCAGAACTATTACCCAGGTTTTGTCGCCATTTCCATATCCATCAACACAGGTAGCACTTACCTTTTGAAGAAGTCTCCACTAATAAAACCATCATGTTCTCTGAGACTTTCGACAAATATCTGCAAGCTACCTCCTTCTTCAATCTTAGATGTCACATTTGAGGCCAATGCAACAGTGAACCACTTTCCACTGAGCTGTGGAAAAAAGTTTAGATGAGAATTGAAAAAAGACATCCGTGGTGACATAGGCCCATAGTCTTTTTAAGCTGGGAATGACCATAGTTCAAATCCCTCATTTTTACAAGTGAGGAAACTGAGGCCTTAAAAGTGTATTATATCTTTACACCAATCCTACCTGGCTCACCCATTATCTTCATAATATAGCAAAAAGTTCATGAGACCAGGAGTTAGGAAATTTAAGTTCTGGTCTGGCTCTGATACTAACTCACTTTGTGACTTTTGGCAAGTTATTTAACCTTTCAGGGTCCTGGTTTGCTCATTTGTCCAATGATTCTAATTATATTTGCACTGAGTGGTTAATGGCATTTTCTAGTGATAACATTATTTTCTTCTCTTCTTACTTTGTATCTTGGACTTAGGTATGACTAGTAATTTCATCAAGTATTTGGGGATTAGGGAGAGAGATTGCCATAGGAACACACAAGATTCCTATTGGTATTTTAACACTAATTCTCCCTTAATACTTATGAATGAATTGTGTTCATTCTATGACTCTAATCACTTATGGTCCTGGGGGATTCTCTTTCCCTCTACTCTGCCTGGATACGAGATAACTCCTTATCACAGAATTTATATGGCATCTAATCCTAGCATGTGTGTAGAGTAACAGCCCTCAAGTTACCATCTGAATATCATCAGCAAAATTGTTATAAATGGCAGGACACAGAAAAGAAGACTTGCTTGGATTCATCCCGTCACGTGCTATTGCAATCAGATGCAGAGAGGATAGGTTTCAACCGCAGTGTTTTTGTTTTTGTTTTTGTTTTTGAAGGAATGGCATCTCAGGATTTCAGGATCTTAAAGAGAGAAAACTCTTAGAGATCATCCAGTGTAACCCTTCATTTGTCAGATGCAGAATCTGTTCTGTGGGTTTATACTGTGATGAATTAGAATTTTGAGGATATTTTTTATTCTAGTTATTTATTTAAAATAAATAGGTCATGGGCACATACTCACAGGTAATTTGATGTTTTCTTCTGACTTTAATCGTTGCTAGATGACACAAATATTGGGAAGGACAGTTCTGAGTGAGAAGGCACAAATGTACATCTCTTCTTCTCAGCTGCAAGCTCTATTTTGCTTTGTTCTACCCAAAGATGTTCTGTTTTCCTTACCCATTACCCTTATACCTTTGCCAGGCCACTCTATCAACCTGTTCCCATTCTTGCTCACTTACCTTTGGTGAGTCTTCTGCATTGTTATCGAGGACCTGGAGGCCACAGACCAAGGCCAGCCCCACAGTCAGCAGCAGAATCTTCATCTTCTAAAGGGTTTGTCTTTGATGCTTCAGCAGCACCTGAATATCTGAGGATTCTGATGAATACTCTAGCCCTCTGGTCACTGCCTTTATATCTCATCCTGGGACAGGGTTCCTGATGATGTGGCACTAAGGGGATTCTAATCCTTCAAAGTATACCTTATTCAGAGTCACTAGCCAATGAGTAACTGCTAGTCAAAGATTCCAAGGACAGATGAGTAAGTACTTTTTGACAACCAAAATTTGACAACTCTGAAACACAAATTTCCAAGACCAACAGCCAGTGTTACGTTTGGCCAGCTTTTTAAGATCAACTCTATGTCTGTCCCAAGACCAGAAAGTACAGTTCCTATGTTTTTGTCCTTGTAGCAGTCAGGCAATTAACTTCTCAGAAAGGATTACACTAAATTCACCATTTTAAAAAGTGTTGAATCTTGTCTACGAAGCACTTGAAATACATGCAGTCTTGTCTTAGATAATGTAGGAAGAGTGCCCAAACAAAGAAATATTTCTCGTCATTATCTGGGAGCTTTCTTTCTAGTTGTAGAAATTCAGTAAACACTCATTAGTGTCTACTGTTTGCAGAATACAATTCTAGGCCCTGGCCAAACTCAAATGTTTATGTTTGCTCTCCTTTGCGGTGCTTATAGTCTAGTATACAATAAAGCATTCTAAGGACATTCTTTTTCTGTTCTTTGTCTTTGAATTTAAGGGTATAGAGTGCTCCCAGAGATGAAACTCATTCTACCAGTATAGCTCATCAACTCCTTGAGGATTATGAGTTATGTGAGGGTAATGAGAGACTAAAAGACTTACCCAAAGTGCTAGTATGTACCAGAGGCCTTGATTGAGTACCCTAATTTCAGTTTTCCCTAAAATAAAATCTTATTCAATTTAACATACATTTATGAACATTCTATTACGTTCAAGGTAACAGTGCCTTGATGGTAGAGATACAAAGACATCACAAAAATATTCCTTGCTCTCAAGAAACATTCATTTGACTGGGTTAAGCTTGCAATTTGTAGGAAAGTAAATAAATCATGTACTTATAAACTTATGCAAAGTAATTTCTAGAGAGTGAGAGAGTGCTTCAAGTTATTCATAGAGGGATCATGCCTCATGTAGCACATACCTGAGGAAAGATGATCTGTGCTTAGAAGGAACAACAAAGAGGAGTTGAGGAGGGAGAGTAATTGCTTTCTGAAAGTCATGGTGTCAGAAACACTGAGCGTCCCATACAGTGAATAACTAACAGTCCAGTTGGACTAGAATGGAGAGTGTGTGAAGAGGAAAATTAATGATTAAAAATGGGAAGATAACCTAGATCCAACTTGTACAGGGATCTAAAGGGCAGCTGAGGAGGAGAGGGTAAGTGTTATCCTATAATGCTGTTTCAGAATCATGATGGAGACACTTTTCCAAAATCCACCAGTCACTGATGTCATGGGACTGGACTATCAGGGGACTGCTCACTGCCCAGAGACTAAAGCCCTAAAGACTCTCTAGAGGCTGGGAGCCCATTGAGGCATGTAGAACCCTCCTGCTACATAAAGAGTTAGCTGATCTTGCTGCTTTTTATTTCCATCTAGAGCTGGAGAACTCTTTAAGGCAAGTAAAGCCCTGCAGGTGCTGAGGAAGCTATTTGAAGGTAATCAGAATCCCCTTGCTCTGGTGATGAGCTACAATGGAGTTAGTCCTGTCTCCAACCTGAGAGGGGAAATCCCTCAAAGGCTTGAAGCATTGCCCTCTACCTCCCTCCCTGACTTGAGAGGAGAAAATGTCTCAGAGCATCAAGAGAGCTGAAAACTTCGAAGTTCTCTGAGTTGCTGGAAAGGTTGTCACAGAAGTGGTTTAGACTGGTTCAGCACCCATCCAAGAGATTAGACCTAGAAAGCTGCAGACCCCAGGCACAGGGTTTCTGTTTCAGTGAAAGAGTATAAATAGATGCTTTACTAAAATAATTTAGCATTAGTTCAGTAGCTACAGAGTAGCAGAGAAATAGCAGTAGTAGAAGAGAGTAGTAGTTTCATCCTGGAACAGAGAAACAAAGAAGAGAAGCAAATAAAGCATGGTCTACACTATTTCTTTAAAATGACCATATCATTAAGGACTGTAATAAAAAGCCACCAGATGCCCTGTGTAAATGGATTTTCTCATTCATGTATTAACAGGTTGCTATAAGTGTATGCTCACTCTCTCTATGGACACTGAGAGTTCTGGTGACTTTCAACCAGGTTTATGGGTGGACGGTTTTATTTTTAAATTTTCCTCACTTTTGCCTTCTGTTGAATAAAAGATATAATATTTTTACTATTGTTTTGCCTTCTTGATTAGCAAATGTTCGTGTTCAATAATTAAAAAGGCATCAGTGGCTGATTTGTTAAAATGGGGAATACACAAATCAGGGGTGAGGAGTTCTAGTGGAAAATTATAGCAGTGTATCTCCTCCCCACCCTTCACATCTGGGTTATGCTAATACCTAGGGAGTTGAGTACTAGCAGCTTAGCCACTTCTCTGGAGATACCATTAGTCTCTGTCAGAGTGGATACAGTTGGGGTGAGCAAACCAG
>NW_020940217.1:0-2775 GCF_900497805.2 Vombatus ursinus | reverse complement strand
AAAAATCTCACCAAACTGAAGATATTTGAGGAAATTCATGGAATCATACATTTAGAGCTAAAAGGGACCTGAGAGGTCAATGAGCCCAACTCCCTAATTTCAGAGATAAAGAAACTGAGGCACAGAGAGGTAACGTTGCTTGCCTAGAGTCACATTACTAGTAAGTTTCAGAGGCAGGATTTCCTGATTGCAAGTCTGACCTTCTCTCTTCTCCTTCACACTGCCCAAGTAAGCCCTGAAAGTCAATGGAGCCAGTCCATCTCCTCCAGGTGCTGGTCAGCTGTCTCACAGGACAACTGGCACTCCAAGTCCAATGATGGCACATGGATCTAAGAAGTACCTGGATCTTGGTCTCCCTTCTGACAATCCTCAGTAGACCCCTTGTCAAAGAGCTGTGGTTACAGAACCGGGAGGAAGAGAGGTAAGTTCCAGAGAGTTAGGTTGTTTCACTGAAGCAACAGTAGGAAGTTTCAGCCAATTCATGTTAAAAACAAAACAAACAAGAGAGGGAAAAAAGAATGGTGGGCAAAGATTTCACTTGCCTGAACCTCAGTTTCCTTATGTTTAAAATGAGGGAATATCTACCTGAGCCAGTTGTTCTGAAAAAAAAAAAAAAGAACATGGAAGGACATGTGGTTAGATGTCAATTGGATGAACAAGGCAGAAGTCAGAGTTTAGTGGAATATAAGCTCAGTATGAGCCAAGAGTTATGAATGTCAGACCAAAAAAGCTCATGGGACCCTAGTGTGCTGTGGGCAGGGAGCCAAGGCCTCTCTGGTGATAATTTCCCTGTGCTCTGCTGTGATCAGACCCTATCTGGAATATTTTGTCCAGTTCATGTTTTCAGGAATGTTGCTAAGCAGCAGGTAGAACAGTAAGGAAAGGTCTGGACTTGGAGTTAGTAATACCTGAGTTCTAATCCTGCCTCAGACACTTGATAGCTATGTGATCCTGGGCAAGTCACTGAACCTATCTGAGCCTCAGTTTTTTCATCTGTAAAGTGATGTGGTCACACTCAGTGGACTCCCAGGGCCCTTCCAGCTCTTGCTCTATGACTATATAAGCTAGAGGACATCTGGGATGGTAAAAAGTCTTGATTTTATCCATTGATCATGGAAAAGAACTGAGAGGAATTTAACTGGAAGAAAAATGGGCCTCATAGTCAAGGTAGCTGAAGATCTGTCATGCAAAAGAAGATTTGCCTCTTCTGCTTGGCCCCAGAGAGCAGAATGAGGAGCAGGGGGCAGGCATATTCTTCTCTTGATTCGACTTACTTAATCAATGTGATTGCATGCAGCCTTGTGAAATGACTGTCCTGTAGGGGAAATGAACAAAGACAGTTTTCTGTGGCAGGCTGTGTGCATCTGAGGCCATCTCCAGTCATCCTGATTTATATCTGGCTGCTGGACCAGAAGGTTCTGGAGGAGAAAGTGAGGCTGGTGACTTTGCACAGCCCTGCCTCACTTAAATCCAATTCACCTGCAGATCATGGCATCACCTCCCTGATGTCATGGTCCTCTTTGAGAATGAAGGACAAACAACAACCACAACAATTCTGCAATCGCTTCTGGCTGGCAACGTCTATAATCCGCAGAAGGTGTAGAAAAGCAAGAGACTTCTGTGATGGCTAATCTAAGCCACACCTGAAAGGAATCCCCACTCCAGCACACCTGCCCAGAGGGCATCCATCCACTGCCTGAAGGCCTCCAAGGAGGTAGAAGCTGCTATCCACAGGGTTTCCCATTCTGCTCTGAGGCAGCTCTAATTGTTAGGAAGCTTTCCTGAAATCTAGCCCAAATTGGCCTCTTGGCAGCTCACACCCATCACTCCTAGGTTTGCCCTCTTGAGGACAAAGTAAAACAAAAAGTCTACTGCTTTTTAATGGGTTCTCCCTCACTAAAGCATACAATTTCAATTTTGTGTCTATAGTTAAGTGTGAAATGGGAGGAATATCTGCATATCCTGGCAAGTGCAGACATGCATTCGACTTCCTTTGACCTCATTATAAAATGTCTTCCCGGCACCTTCCTCGATCATATTTTCTTTCTTTCAGTAGACAGCAGACTCAAACCAGAATTATTTGAATTGAGTGATGTGTTGATGTTTTGGCCTTTGTACGCCTGAAGCTTGATCTGGTTTCTCATTTTACTCAAAAGGGTATGGATAAGCCATGAAAATAATACATTTCCCCCTAATCTTTTTCAATGTCTATAACAATTTTAAATAAACTATTTCAAAATTTTAAATAATTACATGCTCATTTTCCCACTAGAGAATTACCCAACATGATTTTAGAAAATGCACCCAGTTTGAGGCTCCCCTGCAATGTCTTCTGAATGGCATGCCAATTTACCTCTGCTTGCTTCTTTTTCTGAGCTCCACTGAAGCATGATTGACCTTTGACGCCATTATCTTTCTGGCCTCTTTTCATCTGGAAGATGTCTCTCTGTCTCCAGTCTGTCATCTTGGTGTGGAGCCCTCAGCCAACCAGAGTCCAAATGGCAAGATTTGGCCCATGAAGATAAAAAAGAAATCTCCCTGATAAATCACCTTCCTCTTGGGTGTTAATAATTTCTGTGCCACGTGGACCAAACATTGGTTTATGTCTTTGGACACATCCCCAGTCTAGATTTCAGAACTCAGATCCAATTTCCCTATCCTAGCTCTGTAGTCTTGATTACATCCTTTAGTGTCCCTAAGCCTCAGTTTTCTCATCTGTAAAACAGGCACCTATCCTAAGTAATGTCACAGAATTGTCAGGAGTAGCCTTCCCTT
>NW_020940216.1:0-4022 GCF_900497805.2 Vombatus ursinus | reverse complement strand
GTTTTTGTCAAAGAGTGAGTTTTTATCCCAGAAGCTGGGGTCTTTGGATTTATCGAATAGTAGATAGTCATTGACTACTGTGTCTTTGCACATTTAACCTATTCCGCTGATCCACTACTCTATTTCTTAACTAGTACGAAGTAGTTTTGATGATTGCTGCTTTATAATACAATTTAAAATCTGGTTCGGCTAGGCTACCTTCCCCTGCATTTCTTCTCATTAGTTCCCTTGATATTCTGGATCTTTTCAATGTGGGTTTCTTAAAGTGTAAGTCTGACCATGTCACCTCCTCCTCACTCCCACTAAATACACTCCAATGGCTCCCTATTATCTCCAGGGGAAAAAAAATCTAAATCATCTGCTTGGCATTTCAAATCCTTCACAATGTAGCTCCTTTCTACTTTTCCAGTTTTCTCATACTTTAATTCCCTCAGCATATGCTAGTATCTACTTAGTTTTTTCCTTGCTTATTCTATCTTCCAATTCAATACCTTTTAACTTGCTGTCCCCCATGCTAGCAAAGCTCACTTTCCTCACTTTTACCTACTAGTTTCCTTAGATTCCTTCAAGATTCAGCTCAAATCCCACCTTTTGCAGAATGCCTAACCCTTCTCCATTTCACCTCCATTGACAGTGTCTTTCCTTGGAGGTTACCAGAGCTCTAGGGTCTGCTGAGATTCCTGGCGAGATTGTCCTTTTCTTGGTGAAGAAAATACTTTTTCACTTGGTGAAATTATTTTTCACTCCCAAATTGAAAAGCTTGTTGTTCTGGTAACCTCTCCCACCTTCCTAAGACATAGCTATCAGGCTTAGTTGGAATACTCGGAAGAAGAAAGAATGTGAAACTTCCTCTTGGTGAATGGTAGGAAATATCAAAAGCCTTTAGAGATCATCTAATTATAATGTATAAATGTCTACTATACAATGTATAGTGTACAGTAGATAAATGTCTACTATATAATGACTGGCCTACATGTTAGTCGGTCAGTCTATAAACATTTACCAGATATGCCAGACACCATACTAAAGGCTGTGGGATACAAAGAAATGCAAAAGTACCTTGTAATTGAATTGAGGAGACAGCATACAAATAGCAGCAACCTTAAAACTTTAACTTTTATAGAAAATTGAAAGAGCAGAAAGGACTTTGTAGGATCTAGGAAGGTCCTTAAAGATTAATGTGTGACTGGAACGTGTGTGTGTGTGGGGGGGTGAGCATTATTGATATGCATGTGAATGCACAGAAAATTAGGCCACTTGCTGGACATCCCTTCCAGCCTTGATTCATAGAATCCTACATTTAGAGGTGAAAAGGACCTTAAAGAGTATATAGTCCAACCTTCTCATTTTACAGGTGAAAAAATTGAGGTCCAGAGAACTGACTTGCTCACAATTTTGTTGTTGCTATTGAATTGTTTTTCAGTTATGTCCAACTTGTTGTGATCCCATTTGGGGTTTTATTGGCAATGATATTGGAGTGGTTTGCCATTTCCTTTTCCAGTTCATTTTACAGATGAGGAAACTGAGGCAAACAGTGTTAAATGACTTGCCCAGGGTCACACAGATAGTAAGCATCTGGAGCCAGATTTGAACTCAGAAAGATGAGTCTTCTTGACTCCAGACCTGGCAATTTATCCACTGTACCATCTAGCTGCCCAGAGTTACTCAGATAGTAAATGATAAAGTAAGAATTAGAACTTTGGTTCTTACGCTCCAAATTCAATGCTCTTTCAAGTTTACTTTTATAAAACTGAAACATGTTGGCATTAGCAGTTGCTAAGAAAACTGTTATTCTTGACATAGGCCTCTAGGGCATTGCATTTCAAAGTCACCATTTAGTTTAGTGTTTCACATGGGAGGAGTCCATTTGTTTCTTGGTGGTCCACAGGGTGATTCTAATGCCAGACTAGCAACCAAACAATTCACTATCTCATCATCTGTTCCCATGGTTACAGGAGTCAAGTAACATTTCTTCAATCACCTCTCCAGTCCCCACCAACTCCTATCTAGACTACATTAAGAGAAGCATAATGTTCAGCAAGAAGGAAGTGGGGGGTGGTCTTGCTGCATTTTGTACTGTTCAGACAAAAGCTGGAATGCTGAATTCCATCCTAGGCACAGAGGAAGACATTTTAAGAAGGACATTGATAAGCTGTGTCTAGCCAAAGGACAGGACCTAGGATGCTGAGCCTTTGGAGGCCAAGCCAATCTGGAGGTTTGATTTAAGGCCCTAGGGATGTTTGGCATGGAGAGAGGAGACATGGGTTGGGAGCAAGGGGTGGGAATGAGGGCTGTGTTCAGACACTTAGAAAGTTGTACATGAAAGAGGGATTAGACAATCATGAGAAGGCAGAAATTATATTTCAACTCAAGATAAGGAAAAACTTTCTTTTTTAAAATAAGTTTCAATTTATATTTTGTTTCATCACCATGGTTATCCCAAATATTCTTTCTCCTTCCAAAGAACCATTTTATGTGACAACTAGCATTTTTTGAAAGGAAAAAAAAATCAGTTACCACTGGTAGAGACATTGGGAAAAGTCCAAAAACATGTGCAATGTGTAACACCTATTTTCATCCCACCTCTGTGAAGGGGTAGGTTGGGGGTATCTTCTCATATGAAAAAAATATTTATCTTAAATAATATTTTATTTTCCCCAATTACATGTTAAAACAATTTTTGACATTTTTTTTAAAGTTTTCAGTTCCAAATTCTGTCCCTCTTTCCCTTCTTCCTTCTCCTACCCGCTTCTGAGATGGTAAGTAATCTGATACAGGTTATGCCCATGTCATCATGTTAAACATTTCCTTTTTTTTTTTTTTTTGGTGAGGCAATTGGGGTTAAGTGACTTGCCCAGAGTCACACAGCTAGTGAGTGTTATGTGTCTGAGGCTGGATTTGAACTCAGGTCCTCCTGACTGCAAGGCAGGAGTTCTGTCCACTGCACCACCTAGCTGCCCAAAATATTTCCTTTTTAGTCATTTTGTACCAGATAACTCATAAAAAAGGTAGAAAGATAGAAAGAGAAAGAAAGGAAGAAAGAGAAAGGAAATAAAGAAGAGAAATAGTATGCTTCAGTCTATATTCAGACAATATCAGATTTTTCTCTGGAGGTGGATAGCATGTTTTATCATGAGTTCTTTGGGATTGTCTTTGATCATTGTATTTCTGAGAATAGCTAAGTTACTCACAGTTCTTCATTGTTCAATGTTGTTGTTACTGTGTACAATGTTCTCCTGGTTCTGCTTACTTCACTTAAAGACTTACATGAACTGAAAGTCTTTCCAGGCTGTTCTGAAATCATCTTACTTGATGATATGATGATATACTTAGAGAAACCTAGAGAATCAAGTACAAAACCACTTGAAAAAATAAACAACTTTAGCAAAGTTGCAGGCTATAAAATAAATCCACATAAATCATTGGCATTTCTATATACTACCAATAAAACCCTAAAGCAAGAGATAGAAAGAGAATTCCACTTAAAGTTACTGTAGACATTATAAACTATTTAGGAGTCTACCTCTTGAAACAACGCCAGGAACTATATGAACACAATTACAAAACACTTTTCACACAAATAAAGTCAGATTTAAATAATTGGAAAAACATCAGCTGCTCACAGGTAGGCTGACCTAATACAATAAAAATGACAATTCTACCTAAGTTAATTTACTTATTCAGTGCCATACCAATCAAACTACCAAAAAATTATTTTATAGGGTTAGAAAAAATAATAAAAAGATTCATTTGGAAGAATAAAAGGTCCAGAATATCAAGGGAACTAATGAAAAGAAAAGCAGGGGAAAGTGGCCTAGCCATTCCAAATCTTAAATTATATTATAAAGCAGCAATCATCAAAACTACTTGGTACTAAGAAATAGAGTGGTGGATCAGTGGAATAGGCTAAGTGTGCAAGACACAGTAGATAATCTACTGTAGTGGATTATTGTAGTAATCTATTATTTGATAAACCCAAAGACCCCAGCTTCTGGGATAAAAACTCACTCTTTGACAAAAAC
>NW_020940215.1:0-14028 GCF_900497805.2 Vombatus ursinus | reverse complement strand
TCAGAGATACTTTTAAGGATCTATAAGCTTTCAGTTCTTCCAAGGTGGTATGATCAAGGGCAAGATGTTTACTCCTTTCATGAGCACTCTTTTCTGCCTTGGAACTGGGAGGAGGGTTTCCTCTCCACAGCTACTACAAGCTCAGAAGGTAGCCGCTGCCCCCGCTGAGCTCGGGAACTGGAGCTGAGACCACCGGCTTCTCTCTCTCTCCATTGACACAGACTTTTCCCACTGACCTTCTAAGTTGTCTTTGGTGTTCGTGGGTTGAGAAGTCTGGAAGCTGCCACAGCTGCCCACGATTCAGTCCTCTGAGGCCTGTTCCAGGGTCTCTGCAGCCTCTCCCCGCTTGGCGCGATATACCTTTCCAATCAACCATCCAGTATGTCTTGGGCTGAAAATTTGTTTCACTCTGTCTTTTTGTGGGTTCTGCTGCTTTAGAATTTGTTTAGAGCCATTTTTTTATAGGTATTTGGAGGGCTTTGGGGGAGAGCTCAAGCAAGTCACAGCTTTTACTCTGCCATTTTGGCTCTGCCGACTTTTTTTTTTCCTTGGTTGGGATTTTGTGGATGACCTCAGAGATCCCTGCTAATTGCAATCCTGTGAGATCAGTGCTGCAAACAAGGCAGCCCATGCAGGCCTTGTTCATCCTAATACAGAGCTGAAGCCAGGCTAAGGAATGAGAACTGGAGAGAAGAGAAAGAACAAGAAAGGAGAAAGAGGGGATATGCCCCATGCTAGGTCTGCCTCAAACGTTCAGGTGACCTTCCTCAGCTTGGCTTCCCCCACGTCCTTCCTCTTCCTTCTCTTGGGAGGTCCTCAAGGACCCCCCCCAATTTCAGACACCTACCCTTATATCCAGGCCCTGCCAATGCTTTGGGTTCTTAGGCTTTCTCGATCCCTAAATCTGACTCCCACACCCACATCCATGTATAGTGATGCTGTGAACCCAATATGTATTCCTCAGGTCCAGCAGCAACTTAGAAAGAGGAAAAGGAAAGCAGAGCATGGAAATATCTGCCCACCAGTGATTGAAAAATGAGTGTACAGGCCACATTCTAAGATGAAAAGCCCAGTGACAAGAAAGAGGAAGCTGCCCATGATGGCGTTCCTATGGAAAACTGTGACATGGGAGAGAAACAAGTACAGGCAGTAGTCCAACAATTAATATCTTTAAAAGTGCAAAATCCAGTAAGCCAGGCAGCAGCTGCCATTCCTGAAGCCAGGAGGGAAAGCCAGGTGGGCCAGGGAGCCACTGTGAATCCTAGCACCTCTGGGAACCTGAAGTTAGATCGTCACCACCTGTCTAGAAGATGCCCAAAGGTCAGGAGAGAACGGAGGAAATATGACCGGAAAGGCAGGCTGCTCTGTGACGGTTTAGATGTGTGTGACTGCTTACAGATCGAGCGTTCAGGTTGCTTCTATCCATGCCCCAAGCATAGTTCCAAGAAATGTGGAGTCAAATGCCACTGCAATCACAAGTGGGTTTATAACAAGGTGGAAGATCAATCCGCAGATGTTCTCAGCACACTTCCAGTAAGATCCCAGTAGCACTTGGCTCCCCATTTTTTTTTCCATTGCTGAGCTAGCCTCTTTCTTAGTGAGTTTTAAGGTGTGGGCAAAGAGCTGGAATGGCACTAGTGACAACAGATCGTTCCAGTGTTAGGGACCATTAAGTGCCCCATTCCCTTGAGGACTGCTCTTAAAGTTTATTGAAAAATTTGTCTTCTTTCACTTTAGGATTGTTTTATGTAGAAAATAGAATATGATCTCTGCCCTGTTATCCTTCCACCTTCACTTATCACTAGAGCCAGTTTCAGAAGTGTCCTTTAGATTTTCTTTTTAAATTTTTAGGCAATTGAGGTTAAGTGACTTGCCCAGGGTCACATAGCTAGTAAGTGTCAAGTGTCTAAGGTTGGATTTGAGCTCAAGTCCTCCTGACTTCAGGGCTGGTACTCTATCCACTGAGCCACCTAGCTGCCCCAGTCCTCTAGATTTTGAAAAGAGAAAGCAGCCTTATTTTCTAAAGCCAGGGGCTAAATTGGATGCTATAATTAGTACTTGAAAATTTCAAAACAAAACAAAACAAAATAACACCAAGACAACTTGAGTATAGTTATACTCGGTGAGGTTAGAAATAGTTGATTATGTTTATGGTATTAATAAGTTCCTGCCTATAATCCTTTTTTCTCTCTCACATTGTTACAGGTTGTTAGAGAAATGTGGATTCCCTCTGACTTTTGTATGTCAGAGGACACTTGTATTTTAAACAAAAAATAAAAGCAATTTTAAATTGAAAGGAATTTTTAAATCAGAAAGCATTTGGATACATTTTTAGTAAATGTTTGAGGACTTTGCCTTGAGACAACCCTAGCAGAGCTCTGGACAATCATATCCAACTGTACAAAGAGGAAATGTAGAAAAAAGGAGAGAGGGATTGAGGCCAGGGAGACACAAGGGAGAAAGCGGGGCATAAAATAGAGGGGGACAGAAAAGGAGAGGAGGGACACAGAGGAAAGGAGAAGGGGGGACACAAGGCAGAAGTAATGAGAGAGATGGATGAGAGAGAGAAAGGAAGATGAAAGAGAAAGAGGAAGAGAGAAACAGTGTGTGCAGCACTCATGCCTAGAAGATCCCCAAATGAAGGTTGCAGGAATACAACAAAAAGGCAGAGACCTCCATTCCTCCCATCTTGTCATCACTATCAGAGACGTTAGTGTAAACGGGCCCTCTGACACACAAAGCCTCCTGAAGGAGAACCTTCCACCCTTGGCCCACCCTGGCCTTTCATCCTGTGCCATCTCCATTCCCGGCCACCTCATGGCTTAGGGGCTCCTGGACACTCCCCCAGACATACACAGGGGTATGTCTCATTTCGTTGGGCCTATTTTCCTTGAGCTTCTTGGTTTCCCAGGTAAAGTTTGATTCATACATTGAAGTAATCAGCAGAATATCTAACATGGACCCCACAGCACCTGATTGGATATTGGGGTGAGAGAGAAAGAGGAGCCGAAAATGACCCAGAAATTTTAAACCCGAGTGATGGGAAGGATGGCACTGCCCTTGAATAAAAGAGAAGTTAACCCCTCCAGTCCTGTGACTCAGTCCTCCACAGATTTTCTAAGGACAAAGAGTTCTTGATCATCTAAATATTTCACTTTTTCTTTTTCTAGCCAAAGTATGGACTTACGCAAACGGAGAGGGCAGGAGAGGGCAGGAGAGGAAGGGGGAGGGAGAGAGTACAGTAGCAGCATCCATGCCAGCAAGAACTTTGGATGAAGGTTGCAGAAATAAGGGAGAATGGGCCACACATCCCACTTCTGGCACCAAGATCTCCAAGTGTCCTGCAGAAAGCTCCCCAAAACATTTGATAAGTGTTCAACCACCAGGGGGACACTATTAGCCACTAACCTGATCCTAGTTGGTAGAAAGGTGGTAAAAAGGTTTAGGAGCTGGGAGTCTTATTCTCACCCTGGAGATTATTGAACTGAGCTGAAGTGAGGAAACATGAGGCATTGTCAGGCTGTCTGTGGTTCAGTTCTCTCTGTGGGTGGGCAGATAGGTGGCTCAGTGGATAGAGTGCCAGGCCTAGAGTCAGGAGGATCTGAATTCAAATCTGGCCTCACATACTTACTAGCTGTGTGACGCTGAGCAAGTCACTTCATCCTATTTGCCTCAGTTTCCTCATCTGTAAAATGAGCTGGAGAAGGATATGGTAAACCACTATAGGATCTTTGCCAAGAAAACCCCAAAAGGGGTCATGGAGAGGTAGACACGACTGAAATGACTAAACAACAACTATGGTTCTCAGAAAGTTGCTGACCTCTCAGCTCTGCCTCTCTGGTAGGTGGTAGCCACATCTGCACACTAAGTCTAGTGGGGGATGAATTGAGCGTAGATTTATTCATTCAGAAGCCGCTTGGAGCCCACGTCCTACCAACAAGCATCCCCTTCCCCCTCCACATCTGCTATATTTGTCAGAGCTCAAATCTGAATTTAGAATGAAGTCACTCCTCTCGGGAACAGACAGAAGATAGCCAACTATGTATGGAGTTTTACTCTTGAAAGAAAAATAAAAGCGATAAATAAGACTTAAAAAAAACCCCAGCTACCATTTGGTTGTATACTCAAGACTTCTCCCAGACCTAGGAAATTTTCTCATAGTACTTAGACCACGATTAGCCAAAAAGCTGTAAGAATTGCACAGTTCAGTTTGCATAGTCAACCCCGCTCCCGGTCGTCCCTGTTGGAAGCTAGCGAAAGACTGTAGACAATACAACACGGTTTGCAACTTATATTTGACCTCTCTATTCTTTAGAAAGATCATGAGATGAAGACTCAACTCTTCTTCATTGTGGCCCTAGGCAGTGACTCAAGAGCCGGTGCTTTCTTTTGGGGGGGGGGGGTGGATGACAAAGAAAATGACAGTTGGTGGAGAGGCTGCTAGGTCTATTTATCTTTTCCAGGATAGAAGTGCAGTGGCCACGCACTGGCCCAATTCCAATACAAATGAGTATGGAAACTTTAACCTGCTCCTATTCTGGACTTGGGCTGGTTCACCCCTCCTTAGGAAGCCTGGTGGCCTTTCCCTCCTGGGGACTCAGCACCTTAGTGCCGGAGCCCCACTGCATCTCAGAAATCCCAAACTCAAGTGATCTGCCACCCTCATCCTCCCTGGCAGCACAGGCTATAGGCATGTACCACCACACCCAACCAGTACTGTTCCATTTAATGTCTTGTCGCTAGTAGGGCCCTCCCTTTGCTACCTTTACCGTCTTTCTGGTGGTTGACCTGAGGCTTAACATTAAAGGTGTAGTGTAAAATTCTGTATTCTGTGTTGAGGCACAAGTCTGCCAGAAATCCTTTTTACTCATTTAGATTATTCTAATCTAAGCATTTTTGCTTAGAGAAAGGCCAAATTTCAATGCCAATAAAGACCAGTATGGGCCAGGCAGGGCCACTCCTATTTGAAAGACTTCCACAGTCAACTCAGCAGAGCTGAAGGGCCTTTTGAACCCTTATAGGAATTTCTTTTGGGGTAGAGATGCCCTGTCTTGCTGACTCCTCATTTAGGCTCAGGAATCTGACTGTTTGACAAGAAAGCCAAGTCTGTGAGGCACAGTAAGACGTATGCTTCCAGCCACATCTGTTTTTGTAGCCGCCTTCTATGTTGTATATGGAAAGCCTTAAACCAGGGATGGGGAACCTGTGGCCTTGAGGCTAGATGTGGCCCTCTAGGCCCTCAAGTGCAGCCCTTTGACCCCAAACCTCACAGAACAAATTCAGTCAAAGGGCCGCACTTGAGGGCCTAGAGGGCCACATGCGGCCTTAAGGCCGCAGGTTCCTCACCCCTGCCTTAAACCATGCCAGAATAAGGCCTTCCTGGATCAGCCAGAGGTCAACTTTCTGGTCTGGGACTAAGCTAATTCCAACTGCGCTGGGCTGTTAGCGATTTTAAACGGAAGAGAAATGAACATTTTCTGAAAGCAAGGAAGGCTAGCCCAATCCTGCGACCTGATGACAGGTATGTTTTCCTCACACCTTTCCTTAACATTGAACAGCATACCAAGTCTAGATCTGGTGGTTTGATTAGTGAGTAGAGCTCCTCTGGGAATCCCATAAATCCCAAGGGTCTCTGCCTAGGGATTACCAATTGGCATAAACCGATATGTTTGGGATTTTTCTTTTCTGTTTGTTGGAGGCTTGTTTAATGTATGTAGATTTGCTCTATATTTAGAGGTATAAAGACTTAACAGGAGTGCCTGACCACCAGGTTGGGATATCCTCCCCAGCACTAAAGGAATATCTGTAAGGTCAGAGAAACCTCCAGAATGGGAAAAGAGGTTAGGAAGCCGATTATGTTGAAATATAGTTATCAAAATGTGTGAAGAAACAAGTTCATGGTCCCTTAGGTCAAGAACTTCTGCTCTAAGAGGGCACTTATTTGACTGACAAAACTTTGGAGACCTGATTAGCATCCAAGTGTCCTTACTGCCCAGGAGGGGTAAGAAAGATTTAGTTGGATACCTTTGGAATAACCAACACTGCTGCTTCAATCTGGGATGAAAAGAGACCACTCCTAGTTGGTCCAATTAGAAAAGCCACCATACTTATCCCAGGGGACTAACTGAATCAAGCACCAGATGGATTTGGGAGAGCACCACATCATTGCTGCACTAGGTAATTACCCTTCCCTGCTCATTGATAAGGAAGATTATCCAATAGATTGAGATACTCCAATGGAACAGAGCATGTAGAGTATTTTTTTTAAAAGTTAGGATTCTTGGCTTTTTTTTAAATTTAATTTATTATTTATTTTTAATATTCTTTTAAAATTGAGTTCCTGATTCTTTTTTTTTTTTTTTAATATAGGCAATAGGGGTTAAGTGACTTGCCCAGGGCCACACAGCTAGTGTCAAGTGTTTGGTCTGAGGCGGGATTTGAACTCAGGTCCTCCTGACTTCAGGGCTGGTACTCTCTCCACCGTGCCACCTAGCTGCCCCATGAGTTCCTGATTCTCTCCCTCCCTCCTCCCTCTCCCCCCACCTACTGAGAAGGCAAACAATATGATATCAATTGTACATGTGAAATCATGCAAAACATATTTCCATATCATCCACATTTCCAAAAAAAGCAAAAAAAAAAAAGGTAAGAAAATTATATTTCAATCTGCACTCAGAGTTCATCAGTTCTCTCTCAGGAGGTGGATAGCTTTTTTTTTTTTATCATGAGTCCTTCGGAATTGTCTTGGACCATTGTATTGATCAGAGTAGTCAAGTCTTTCACAGTTGCTCATCATTACAACATTGCTGTTACTGTGCACAATGATCTCCTGGTTCTGCTCACTTCACTTTGCATCAGTTTATAAAGGCCTTGCCATGGTTTTCCTGAAGCCATCCTTACCCTTACGTCATTTCTCATAGCACAATGGTACTCCATCATAATCATATACCACAACTTGTCAGCCGTTCCCCAACTGATGGGCATCACCTCGATTTCCAATCCTTTTCTACCACAAAAAGAGTTGCTATCAATATCTTTGCACATGTAGGTCCTTTTTCTTTTCCTTTTCCGTTGATCTCTTTGGGATACAGACCTAGTAGCAGTATTGCTGGATCAAAGAGTATGCAGTTTTATAGCCCTTTGGGCCTCGTCCAAATTGTTCTCTAGAATGGTTGGAACGGTTCCCTGTTCTACCAACAGCTCACCAATGTACCTGTTTTCCATCATCCCCTCCAATATTTGCCATTTCTGATAGGTGTGAGGTGGTACCTCAGAGTTGTTTTAATTTGCCTTTCCTTAATCAATAGTGATTTTGAGCATTTTTTCATATGACTATAGGTAGCTTTGATTTCTTCTCCTGAAAACTCCTTGGTCATATCCTTTGACCATTTATCAAAATATTGATTAGAATTTTAAAGTAAAGTACTGTTGGACTACAACAATTTTTCCAAGAAACCATTCATTTTGACCAAGTTAATTTATGCCAGGGATGCAAGGATAATTCAACATTAGGAAAACAATTAACACAATTAATTGTGTTAAAATCTAAAACATCCCACACCACATGATTATCTCAATAACTGCAGAAAAACCTTTGACAAAGTCCAATATTCATTTATGCTAAAAATTTAAAACCTATAAAATATGGGCACAAAGGGATCTGTTTAGTATCATAGAAAGTATCTATCTAAAACCAAAAGCAGGCATCAGATGCAACGGAGATGCACCAAAATCTTTTCCAATTAATGCAGGAGGAAAGCATAGGATGGTGCCTCTCCCTACTATTAATTGATACAGTTCTGAAAGTGTGAGAAATAGTAATAAGAGAAAGAAATTAAAGGCATAAAGATACATAAAGAAGATATAAAACCATCCCTATTTGCTGAGCTTAGGATGATTTACTTGGAAAATCCTAGAGAATTAGCAAAAATACTAAATGAGACAAAAAAAACTTCTCTTCCCCTCCCCATTGACTGCATCGACTTAAAATAACAAAATATAAGAGGCAATAATAGAAAGGGAAATCCCATTCCAAATAACTACCAAATGCATAAAGTGTCTGGAGATCGAGCTACCAAAGCACAAAGAAGACTTGCATAGACTTAATTACAAAGAAACATGGAACAACTGAAATAGCTGCAAAATATCCACTGTTCATGGCTTGGCCATGCTAATATAATAAAAATGACAACACTACCAGCCTTAATTTAAACTTTTAATTCTGTACCAAATTTTCAAAGGGATTTGAATAGACCTTTAACGGAACTTGGTAAAATAATAAAATGTATTTGGAAAAACCCCCAAAAGATCAAGATTATCATGGGAAATTATGAGAAGAAGTAGGGATGAAGGGGGAATGGCACTTCCAGACCTCACGCTATATTATAAATCAGCAGTCATCAAAACTATGTGGTATTGGTTAAAAATAGAAAGGTAGATAAGAGGAACCAACTAGACAAAGGAGCATGAGAAATGATGGAAGTGTTTAATAAACAGGAAAGTGACTTAAGGAAGAACTCTCTATTTGATCAAAACGTATGAGCCAACTGGAAAGCAGTCTGGCTAAAGTTAAGCTTAGACCAGCACTTTACACCACGTACCACACTACATTATAAATGGATATATGACCTTAATATTAAAAATCATACTATAAAAATGAGAAGAGAAACAGATCATATACTCTATTTTTAACCAAATGAAGGATAGAGGCAATTACAAAAGATGAAATAGGTAACTTTGATTACACAAAACTGAAAAGCTTCTGCACAAACAAAATTAATGCACCTAGGATAAGAAGGGAAGCAGTAGAAGGAGAAAAAAGTCTTCATAACAAATTTCTCTGATAAAGGTTTAGTATCCAAGATATATAAACAATTAACAAATACATGTAAGACCAATAGCCATTCCCCAATAGATAATTGTTCAAAGGATATGAGCAAACGGTTCTCAACAAATTGCCAAATATTCACAACCACATGAAAGGATGCTCCAAATTACTAGTTATAAGAGAAATGCAATTCAAAACAACCCTGAAGTCTCATCTCATACCATGAATATTGGCAAAGATGACAAAAAATGACAATAGTTAATGTTGGGAGGATTGTTAGAAGATAGGCACGCTAATACATTGTTAGGACAAAGTAAGAAAGACAACTTTTGAAAAGCAATTTGGAATTGAATAAATAAAAGTGATTGCAATCTTCATATTCTTTGTCCCAGAAATTCCACTACTGGGCTTATGCCCCAAGGAAGCAATTGATAAGAAGAAAGTTCCCACAGACACCAAAACATTTATAGCAGCACTTTTTGTGATAACAAGGAATTTGGAAACAAAGTACATGCCCATTGATTGGGAAGTGGCTAAACAAATTGTGGTACATGAATGTAATAGCATACTACCGTGATGTAAGAATTGATGGGTGTGATGAATCCAGAAAAGCACAGAAAGATCTCTATGAACTAATGCAGAGTGAAGTAAGCAGAGCCAAGGAAACAATATACACAATGTAAATGGCAAAAATCATCACATAGACGCAACAAATCAAAAGTGAATGTTGTAAAATTCTAAAGATCAAGCATGTTTAGAAAAAGAGATGTGAGAGGATGCTCCCAACCCATCTTTTTGACGGAGGCGCACAGGTGTTGCACATATTTTCATATTTTTTCATTGTATTGATTCACTGTGTTGAGTTTTTCTTCTTTTTTTTGTATTAAAATACTATTTGTTAATATTGGATGGCTCTTGAGAATGGGGAGGAATACTGGAGAAAACTTTGATGATGTGAAAAAACAAAGGACATCAAGAAAAAACTTAGTCAAAAGATTAACTCACAATAGTTTCTAGGCTAGGCACTTGACATATCAAAGAATGAAACCTTCCAGCTCACATTCTAATGAGGGAGACAACAGGTACATATATAAATAGATATAGACTAAAGACTATGCAGTTGGGGGATGAGGAAAAGCTTCATGTAGAAGGGAGTCCTTGAGCTGCATCTTGAAGAGAGAGAGGGATTCTGTGAGGCAGAGGTGTGGAGAGAGAGGACATTTCAGGCATGGACAGGTGCAAAGGTGCAGAGATGGAATATGGGGTAGCTTCTGTGGGGTAAGGAAAGAAGGCCTTGGCTTACCCATGAATAACTCATTTGGCTGAATTGTAGAGTACAGGAAGAGGAGTTATAATGAGGCTAGAAAAATAGGTCAAAACCAGGTTGTAGAAATCTTTAAGCCTGTGGCTCCACATGTGGGTCTTTTTATTGTTGCCAAGTCTAAAGTCGTAGGAGGCAGCTGTAGGCACAGTGAATAGAGCACTGGACTTGGAGTCACGAAAAGCTGAGTTCAAATCTGGCCTCAGACACTTACAAGCTATATGATCCTGGACAAGCCACCCTCTTGGTCTGCCTCAGTTTCCTCATCTATAAAATGGGGATAATAATAGCACCTACATCTCAGGGTTGTTGTGAAGATCAAATGTGATAATAATTATAAAGTACTTTGTGGGGCAGCTAGGTGGCACAGTGGACAGAGACCAGCCCTGGATTCAGGAGGACCTGAGTTCAAATCCGGCCTCCGACACATAACACTTACTAGCCGTGTGACCCCGGGCAAGTCACTTAACCCCATTGCCTAGCGAAGGGAAAAAAATAAAGTACTTTTCTACTTTTTTTTAAAAGCCCTTTTAAGACAGAAATAAGAATTAATCTACTGTAGGATAAACTTCTATTCTGAGTGTGTCTGTATGTAAGTATTTCACAACGATCTCAGCATCACCTTTTTCCCCAAGCCTCTTCCTAAAATTACACCCTTTGAACATATCTAACAAAAGTTATCTAATAAGTAGATTCCTTTTTTCGTTATAGTCATTAGATTCTAAGGTTGGTGACGGGAGGGGCGTCAGTTAACATATAGCTAGTTCAGCCTAATTGCCATGGTTGTTGCTTTGAAATAGAAAGATTTGCCTTTGGTCTTATTTGATGCTGGCTGGCTTGATGTGCTGGGTAAAAATTGACTTCAGCAGCCTTGAAAAGGACAAAAACAACAAGTGTCTTCTAACTGGCTCAACTCACAACTAGCAAGGAACAAGATGATTTCGAAAATTTCACATTAGCCTAAAAAGCCAGCTTCAAATGGGAGGTGACATTATTTGCAAAAGAGATGAACTTTTGGAAATGATAAAGCTATGTATAATCCTAGAAAATAGCGCATAGTTTTGATTAATAGTACTTACTTGAGGGGCAGCTAGGTGGTGCAGTGGATAGAGCACTGGCCCTGAATTCAAGAGGACCTGAGTTCAAATCCAGCCTCAGACACATAACACTTACTAGCTGTGTGACCCTGGGCAAGTCACTTAACCCCAACTGCCTCGCCAAAAAAAAAAAATAGTATTTACTTCACTAATGACATCCCAGCAAAAAAGTGGATTTACAAAGTTTTATTTGAAGTAATAAAAATTGCTTCTGGCAGGCTTGTGCCTAAAATGCAGCATACGGATTTTTTTTTTCCCACAAAAGGTCAAAATCTCATCGCATTTAACATCTTAGCACCTATTGGTGCTCAAAGGTGAAATATCCCTGGCAAATTTCTGTTAAAATGGGAAGAATGGAGAATTCCTTTAAAAGTCGCCATAATTCACAAATGGCTGAATTTAAGGGTCATCTGATGTAAAGTTTAACAACCAGCTCTCTGAAAATGCTCAATACATTTTTCAGTTAAACTCGCATTGTTACCATCACTTTCCTAAGTCTAAACAATCAACAAAATAATAAATCAGGCCCTGAGTTGGATCGCTCCAGCAGCATACCCGGCTTCCTCCCCTCCCCATTTTGCCAAGACCTAGGTTATACTCAAAGGGACCATCCCATAAGCAAAACTATGACCAATGAAAAGACTGGAATGTCTGAGAGTAAAGGGCTAGAGGTGGGGAATGAAGACAACAATAATAAAAATAATAATAATAACAACAGCTAGCATTTACACAACACTTTAAGGTTTAGCAAAGTGCTCTACATATCTAATCTCATTTGATATTCTCAACAACCCTGTGAGGTAGGTGCCATTCTTATCCCCATTTTATGGATAAGGAGAGGGAGAATGAAAAAGGCTCAGTGACTTACCCAAGGTGACACAGCTAGTGTCTGATGCAGGATTGTAAGTTAAGTTGTCAATACCTCGTCTTAGCACCTATTAAGATGCTGGCAGTTCCCAAGAGATGGAGAAGGGAGATTTAGGGAAAACTGCTGAGAAGGGAGTCCGACATAAGAGAGATGGACGCTTGCTTCTTTTGTGGTCTCTCTGTTCACTGATGTGGTGCCACATGTTAGTGGGCCCCCAAAATGTGTCCCATGGGACACTGGATAGGCTCATGGCAAGGAGCAAAAGTCAGTCACAACTTACCCTTATGAGGATCAGACTGCTGGGGAATGTGTACCCTTGTATTACTGAATAAAAGTGGAACCAAGAACATCTAAGTGTGGTGTGTGTGTGTGTGTGTGTGTGTGTGTGGTGTTATGTGTGTGTGTATGTGTGTGTGGTGTTCTTTTCATAGTAAGAGAAATTTTACTATGTATTACTACTGAGCATATCTCAAATGGTGGAAAGACTGATCGATCACCTCACTCACCTTGGCAGAAGTTGGCATACAGAATTCCTGTAAGATGGCAGAAGCCACAGACTGCCTCACATCCTCCCAGAGCAGTGGGGACCTGTTCTGGCCAGGCCTTTCCCCCATCTCCTTGTCTTACCAAAGTCCAGGAGACCTCAGGTTCGTCTGGTTGCAATCCAATTGAAAAGAACAGCAGCCCCAATCCTCCCACTTCCACCTATGAAAGCTGGCCCGAGGCAGACACTGAAAGCTGTGAGAACTCCTCACTGCTCAGTCCTCCCCACTCTACCCCCTTGGCTAGGGTCCCCCCTCCCAGCTCGGGCAAGCCCTCCACAAAGATAGAATGGGGAGGGTCTCCCCAAGGAGCCTGGACCAGCAAGCAAGGCTAAGGCCTCCCCATGGTGCACCCGCCTTCATGGTTACCTTTCAGAAATGATGCGTTCTGTAGGCAGAAGACTCCCTACTGTGAGCCCTGTTCTGTTCTATCCATTAGAATTGTCTCAGAGATACTGAGGCCTGGGAAAGACCTTCATTTAGAAAGGCCAAGGTCACTCATTGCATCCTAGGCCATCACCAGCTGCCTTGACTTATGTCTTGCCACTGGACTCTGATGACTTTGGAGAAAGTGAAGCTGAAGACTTTGCACAATCCTGCCTCACTTGAATCCAATTCAGGGGCAAGACAAGACCCCACTCCATGATGTCATTGGTCCTCTTCTAAAATGAAGAGTGAACAACCCTCCCCTCAGCTCATACCTAGGTTATAAGAACAGAAAAATGAGTAGTGATCCAAAGAAACCCAATTCTATGAGGGTATGCCTCAAAGACCCCCGAAGCCTTGGGCTGGCTGTGCCTGGATATGAAAAGGTTAGGAAGGCCCCGAAGGCCTGTGGGAAAGCCCATGACCTTGCTTTCTGGCCTTGGTTTGACCCTGTGCCTTTCCTCTACTCACTCAACTACACAAGAGAATGAGAGACATAGGTTTTGAAGAGTAGGGAACTCTGAGCTCCAGAGATGTTTGATAGTTATTAGGCAAATAACCATCGCCTGAGTTCCAAGGCTGGCAAGAGCTAATTGTTAAATTTTCAGTGTGAGCATTTACACCTGGAAATAGGCTTTGTTGTTCCACAGTCATTTTTTCAGGCATGCCTGACTCTCCATGAGGCCATTTGGGGTTTTTTTGGCAAACATGCTGGAGGGGTTTGCCATTTCCTTCTCCAGCTCATTTTATAGATGAGGAAACTGAGGCAAACAGGGTGAAGTGACTTGCCCAGGGTCAAACAGCTAGTATGTGTCTGAGGCTGGATTTGAACTCAGGCCTTCCTGACCTGTGTTCTATCTACTGAGCCCTAGGAAATAGGCAAGCACTACAAATCAAGACTTGATTTACTGTTTTTGATTATCTGGACTTAAGAAAGTGACAGAGAA
>NW_020940214.1:0-4214 GCF_900497805.2 Vombatus ursinus | reverse complement strand
CATTCGCAGTACAACGCAAACTGTTTGGAGTCAGGAATTGTTGATGTTCTTGCCTTTCTACCCCTGGCAGCTGGCACAGTGATGGATACATTTTTTTCTGTTAGGTTTTGTTTGTTCATTTGCTTCCTGGATCTGCAGTTTCATTAGCTTTATAATTCCCAATGCAGAACTTTCTCTACCAGTGGACATGGGCAATTTAGCTACACCTTATAGTCTTAGGTGCCTTAAGGAGCCTTTTGAGCTTTGCAGCTTTCCTAGAGATACAGAGCCAGTGTGCAGCAGAGATGGTGCTGGAGCTCAGGGCTCCATGACTGTGAGACTGGTTCTCTCAATGCTTGGGTGCCCTGACTCCATTGGCATCATAGCAGGTCCTTCATAGACACTTGTTGAGCGAGTGAATGAACAAAAACAAGGAAGTGTGCCTAACTATGTTAGAAGGAAAGAAGGATAAAAAATATATACAAGTATTTAGAGAAACTCTCGGGTTATTGACATAATCTTGAACTCATGCTTTATGGTCCAGTGATCTCCAATCTGCATTTGGATCTTGATGGAGAAGTGAGAATGGGACCAGACCAATCAAGTCATCGAATTACCTGGAGACTATGGTAGACTGGTTCACACTTTCTCTACTGGAGAGCACTAGAAGTCAGAGAGTTTAAAAGGCAAATGATTTGACTACCCAGTAGAGGTTTTCTCCCTAAAACTAATGAATAATAATAGCTCACATTTATATAGTGCTTACTATGTGCCAAGCACTGTGCTAAGTGCTTTACGGTTATTATTTTAGAACCCCAGGAGGTAGGTATTATTGTCCCATTTTCAATTTTAGGAAACTGAGGCAAACAGGCTCTAAGTGACTTGCCCAAGGTCGCACAGCTAGTAAGTGTCTGAGGCCAGATTTGAATTCAGGTCTTTCTGACCCCAGGTGCCACCTAGCTGGTTTGGGCCATTAAATGGGGATTCAAAGTGATACAAGCAGATGAATATAAAACCCTGTGGTTTGCAAACCCCTTCTTGCCTTGGCCCCTTCCGCTTTACCCATCTTATACTTTGCTTCACTCATGCTATGATCTGGTAGCATTGGTCTCTTTGCTCCTGACTCTATGCTTCTTCATTGGCTGTGCTGCATGCTTGGAATGCTTCTCCTCCTCCTCTCCACCTTCTGGTTTCCTTCAGCTTCTTCAAGTCTTGGCTAAAAACCCACCTTTTGCACCTGAGTTCAAATCCAGCCTCAGATACTTCCTAGCTGTGTGACCCTGGGCAACTCACTTAATCATTGTCTGCCTCAGTTTCCTCATCTGTAAAATTATCTGAAGAAGGAAATGGAAAACCACTCCAGTATCTTTGCTAAGAAAACCCCAAATAGGGTCACAAAAAATCAGCCATGACTGAAATGACTGAACCACAGCAACAAACTGGCATCAGCAAAAGCCGCTTTGAAGACCATTTGCAACACCATGGAAACCATCTCCCAGAGAACAACAAGAAGGCCCATGAAGCCTGAGAGGTTCACCTAGTGTTAGGTGGGCAGCAGCAGCAGCAGCAGCAGCGTTGGGACCCACCTAGTTTTCCTGGTTCATGTTCATTGCTCAGTGATGTCATTTTGTTTCTGACCATGATTTTTTCCTTCTGTTTTTCATGGGTGAATCTGAAATGCTTGTCTTTCTTGCAGTTAATCTCAAAATCACAGACCTCCATCTGGAAGGGACTTTACAGGACTTCTAGTTCAACCCTTCATTTTATGGATAAGGAAACTGAGCCTCAGAGGAGTGACTTGTGCTTCCCCAAAAGTTACACAGAGAATTAAGCGGCAGAGCCTGGAATCAAACCCTGGTCCTCTGCAGCGCTCTTTCCACTTCACCACACACCACACCACACCACTTCCTCTTAAAGAATCAGAAGTAGGTCAAAGGAGCCCTAAGAATGTGACCTTGGTGTTCCCTGGTGCTTTACCACTAGAGGGCATTGTTGATATGCTCAACTCCAGAGGGTTAGCTCAGACAGTAAAGAGATGGAGAATGAGGCAAGAGACCCCAAGGTTGTTTACTTCATGTTCCTTAAGGCATGGGCTGCTTCCTTGCTATCAGCAGCCTGGTCATCATTAGTCACTTTTATTGCTCTATTAACCTGATTGTTAAGTAACCCTGTTTTCATTTGATCCACCAGTCCTAGGCTTCTCTCTTTAGCCATTTCCCCCCTTCATTGGACTCACCACAGAGATTGGAAGCTAATGTAGAAACGGGTCTGCTGTGGAGCAGAGCACAAAGATTGGCAACCTTTGGTTATCAGTCCTTTCCAGGGGTAGGACTTGTGATTTTGAAGACCTAGCCTTGTAAACTGCATAGAAGAGGAAATAGGGACCCCCTCCCCATGACTTCAATGGTGTAGGGAACTCTTGGATGAGAGGGTCCCTTTTACCAGAGCAGGTCAGTGCCCTCTGTACACTTTGGAGCCTCAGAGAGATGCCTGGAGCACCAAGAGAGGGCTAAGTGATGTGGTCAGGGTCATAATCTGTGTGTATCACACAAGGAGTTTGAAGTCGGATGATCCATTGTCTCTCCAAGGTAGACTGGATCCTGATTTTATCAGTGCTGGTGGAGCGGGGTGGGGGGGGGTGGGGAGCAGGACACGGAAAGACTGTTACTCTGGCTAAAGGCTTAGATGAGCATTAAAAACAACACATTTCATAGGTTCCTAGATTAAGAGCTAAAAGGGGCCTCAGAGATCATTGAACCCAGTCCCTCCATTTTGCAGATAAGGAGAGGAAACTGGAGTCCAGAGGAGGGAAATGACTTGCCCAAGGTCACACAGGCAGGATGCAGCCTACTTGGAATTTAACCCAGGTTCTTTGACTACAATGCTCAACTGTATCAGTAAAAGTGTTAGCCTTGTTCCTTCTTCCTTTTTCCCACCCCTCCTAAAGCAGGGCTTCTTAACCTTTTTGTGTGTCCTGAATCCTTTGACAATGCGGGGAAGCCTATGGACCCCTTCTGAGAATAGAGTTTTTAAAAGCAAAAATAAACTACATATGATTGCAAAGGAGATCAATTATGGAGAAACATAGTCATAAAAATTTTAACTAAGGGGCAGCTAGGTGGCACAGTGGATAGAGTCCTGGATTCAGGAGGACCTGAGTTCAAATCTGAACTCAGACACATAATACTCACTGATTGTGTGACTCTGGGCAAGTCACTTAACCCCAATTACCTCACCAAAAAAAAAATTAATTAAAACAGGTTCATGGAGCCCAGATAAAGAAGCTCCACCTAAAGCAACTTACAGGTTAGGTGGGGAAAGAAGACAGATCCCGCAAAGGGAATTAACAAAGCAAGGCCCAGGGAGAGGAGTCCTGGAAGATTCTGCCTGTCAACAGGGGAGTGTTGAAGTGAAAAGCCCTGTCTCATCTGCTTTGGGCCAGATTGTAAACTCCTGGTGAGGAAAGTCCCTTTATAAATGCAGACCTGCCTCTTTGGTGCAACTTGTGGACAGAGCAAAACAAAACTTGTTTAAAAAGTTGATAATTGTATTTTAATAGAATCAGTTCCTTTGTAATCCTATGTATTTTATTCATTTAAAAACATGATTTGGGGTGGGGCCAAGATGGTGGAGAAAAGGTCTCACCTGAGCTCTCCCCCAAAACTCCTCTGAACACCTTTACATAATGCCATAAAACAATCCTTGGAGCAGCAGAAGCCACAATAGGATGAAGTAAAGTAATTTTCCAGCCAAAGACAACTTAGAAAGGCCAGCAGGAAGGTCTGTTGCACTGGGGTGAGAGAGGAGCACAGTCCAGCACAGGCTGCACCAGCACAGACCCAGACCCAGCAAACTAGGAGCAGGCCTTGAGAGCTCCTAACTCCAGAGCTCCCAGGTCAAGGAGAAAATATATATATATATATATATATTTGGTGAGGCAATTGGGGTTAAGTGACTTGCCCAGCGTCACACAGTTAGTGAGTGTTATGTGTCTGAGGTCAGATTTTTAACTCAAAACTTCCTGATTGCTCTATTCACTGCACCACCTAGCTGCCCCTTAAGGAGAAAATGTTGCAAGCAGCCAAAAAGAAACAATTCAAATATCCCCACAATCAGGGTAACACAATGTATAGCATCTTCTATATTAAAAGATCAAAGGGCTTGAAATATGATATTCCAGAGGGCAACGGAGCTAGGATTACAATCAAGAATCTATCTCCCCAGAAAAACTGAGC
>NW_020940213.1:0-5405 GCF_900497805.2 Vombatus ursinus | reverse complement strand
GCTCTTATAGGTAGACTGGCATTCGATTCACTTTCTGAAGCTGTAATTGTTGGCTTTTCCAAAGAAATGTTAGCTGACAAATTTATTCAGCTGCTGTTCATTCAATCACTTTCACCCCACAGACAAGGTTCTTGGCACCATCTTCTGTAACAATCCTTTCTGCATGATGGTTTCCACTGAGGTCAACTCTCCAACTACAGAAGTGGAAATCCCCAGGAAATTCACTACCTCCTTAACTGCAATTGTAGAGGAATCTGATAAAGACAAGACCAGCCTGGAGCCCTTAGGGCTGCACTTAAGGACCCAGGGGGCCACATGTGGTCTCGAGGCTGCAGGTTACCCACCCCTGGACAAGTCAATAGTCTCCAACAGAATGGGAGAGAATAAAGGCGTTCCATGGTACAGATTTGGCTAGAAAGGACAGTCAGAGAATGAAGAGAAATGTTTTTATAAGCCAATCTAGATTCTTAAAGACATTTGTATTAGACTGACAAGAGGACAGGAGATAGAGGATAAACACATTTTTAAGTGTGCTCCAGGCACTGTGCTAGATTCTAGAAATACCTAAAACAAAAACTAAATAATCCCTCACACTGCAAGGATAGTACAGTGTCTTAGAAAAATAACAAGTATATATGTAAGCTGTGTCATCTTGGGCAAGTCACTTAACCCCGTTTGCCTCAGTTTCCCCAACTGTAAAATGAGCTGGAGAAGGAAATGGGAGAAAACCCCAAAGAAAAAAGCCACAAAGAGTCAGACATGACTGAACAACAAAAGAACAACAAAAAAACTTGATGTTAGGGGGAAAAAATTTCCTAACAACTAGGGCTGTCCCAATACATAAAAAAATAGGCTGCCTCAGAAGGTAGTAAGGTTCCTCCTCTCTTTAAGTTTTCCAATGGAAGCTGGATGACTATTTGTCAGAATCACAAAGGATATTCCTGTCCAAATACAGGTAACTGAGGTCCTTTCCAACTTGGAGTTTCTATGATTCTGAGATTACAGACAGTGTTTCCCACATCAATGTTGTCTATATGACAGGTAGAAAGCATGTTTCTGAGATATCTTTTCTTGTCAAAGGGGAAGGATTTCATCCTTCCGTGATAATTCACTGCACCTAAAACTTTGGCTAGATTAAAAGGAGTGTGAGGAAGACTAGAATTTTGATCCCAGTTTGTCACTGCAAAACTTCAAGAATGTGATTTAGGCTTAGCATCTTCTCCATATAAGCTACCATCTCAGTCATCACAGGGAGTATTAAAGGTATACAACCCAATATTTTTTTTCTGTTTTGCTTGTAGAGGGAATAGAGTACAGTATAGTTCCATTAATTGTTTCTTTTATCTCAATGCTGAGAGGAACAAAACAACACAATTTATTTCAGTATTTCTTTCACAACAGCAAATTTAAAATTCAGTATAATTTAAAGCAATTCATCCGTCTCTGAGATTACTTCCTTTAGCCCCCTCAGTAATACTTCTCTTAACAGTACTTAGAGCATAATAAAGTATACTAAAATTATTTGTGCACATCTTAACTCCCCTGCTTAACTCCAGATTCTTTTGTTGCTCTTGCTATTCAGTAGTTTTTCAATTATTTTTCACTAATGTCCCACTTTTCATGACCCCTTTGGGGTTTTTTTGGTAGAGATATTGTAGTGGTTTGCCATTTCTCCAGCTCATTTCACAGATGTGGAAACTGAGGAAAACACAATTAAGTGATGTGTCCAGGATCACACAGCTGCTAAGTGTCTGAGGCCAGATTTGAATTCAGCAAGATGAGTCCTTCTGACTCCAGGCCAAGCACTCTATCTACTGCACCACCTAGATACCCCACTATGGGTTCTGTAGGACATCAAATCCAGTTATTTATTTTTTTTTATTCTACCTTAGTGCCTAGAATACACCAACCTCTCAATAAGAAGGAATGAAGAATGACAGTAAGCTATCATTTACACATTTTTAAAAGCCAAAAGTAGGCATCGTCACTTTAAGGCACAGTATTTTCACGTATGTTGTTGTTTTTTCAATTCCAGGCAAGAGCACCATCACATTTATCACATTATTATTAACAATAGTAATGATAATAGCTAGTAATTATATAGCACCTTAAGGTTTACAAAACACTTGGCAAATATCTCATTTTACCCTTACATCAACCCTGGGAGAAAAGTGCTATTATCCCTGTTTTACAGATGAGAAAACTGAGGCAGAGGTTAAATGACTTGGCAGGGTCACACAGCTAAGAAGTATCTAAAGTCAGATTTTAACTCGGGCCTTCCTGAATTCCATTCCAGCAGTCTATTAACTGTGTAGCTTAGCTACCTCTATAGTAATAATGGCCTATAAGAATAATAGTCTGTGTTACCAAGAGTTCATGCCTTGCTGGTATACATCCAAATGGATGGCTGTTCAATTCATTTAGGACCTCCTCTAGGAATGTTGTGGTTTGAAGAGGAATAAAAGTTTAAAAAACAAATAAATAAAAACAAAAAAGCTAATAATGTCCCTTTTCAAAAGTATTTTGAGCTTTTCTAAGGAATTCCACATGCAAATATAAAAAATAACTCCGCAATGTAGGAAATCCCTCCACTGATGCAGATAGATTGTCTGATAGAGTTATCTGAAGAAATCAGAGGTTAAATGACTCATCTAGGCTCACAGAGCTAATAATATGTTGGGGATAGGATTTGAACCTTGGTATTTCTGACTCCAAATACCAGTACTCTATTCACTATGTCATGCTGCATCTGGGAATTTCAGAATTCTTTCAGACATACGGAGGAATATGCATGGGACTCTTAATACTGCCTCTATTTTACCAACATAATCCAGAAAAGAAGCAACCAACAATTATTAAGGGATAAATCCTGCACTGGGCAACCTTAGTCCCATAAATGAAGGACAACCAATATAACTTAATACTGACAACTTAAAAATCTGTCAATTCCATGAAAAATGAACCACTTCAGCTTACAAGAGGGCTTTTTTCTGCTGTAAGCCAGGACTATGCTTCCTCTTTTACAATTTACTCAGCGCCCATTTGGCTCTTATTTCACAGAAATAAGGTTACTAAACATACATAATCATTGGTGAAATTGGGATAATTAATTTGTCACTTTCTGTTTCATTTTTCTGCTATTTTAGCCTTTATTCTACTTTTACAAGCCTAAAAATGTTCATTTGAACCCAGAAGTAGGAATGTAAGCAGTTTTTCTTTTAGTCATCAGAGAAAGAAATGTGTCTGAATTTCATTTTATCTTTGCAGAGCTGAGCAGTCTTGGGTTCAGGAAATTAAAATATTAATATAAAAATGCCACCTTTGGGGAAACAATACTGAAAGTGAGTTAAAAGTTACTATTTCAAAGGCAGGAAAATAGCTTTTTATGTATTTTAAATGTTATTATTATTTTAAATTTAATAACCCACAAAAAGACAAATGACTAAATAAAGATACAGAATAAAAAAGTAAGACCTTGCATAAAACCCTTTGCACTTACCAAAGTAGAACCAAATAATTAACAGACAACAGAGAAACAAACGAGGCTGCTCATCCCTTTCTAAGTTCATATAACCTTCAACTACATTTGACTTGGTTTTGCTTTTTTCTTCAATTCAACAAACACTTTCTAAGCCCCTACTGATAAAGCTCTGTTCTGGGTCTGTCTTAGAGAAACAAAAACAAAATAGTCCCTTTCCTCAAGGAAGTGTAAGGCATACCTTATATGTATAAGGGATACATATATATTCTTGTATACATATGTATACAAGAAAATAATCATTAAATAATACAAATTAATTTCAAGAGAGAGAAAGTTCTAATTACTCGGGGAAACTGGAAGGACAAAATGTAGCTCTATTTTGAAAGAACCTAGGGGTTCTGTGAGGTGGGGTAAAGAGAGAGTTCATTCCAGTCATGGGGAACTACTCGGATATGGAGGCAAAAGAAAGAATATTCTATACAGGCAAGAACTAGGAGGCCAATTTGACTAGAATGGAAAGTACATACGGGAGAGATAATAAGACTTAAGCCTAGAAAGGTAGGTGAAAGCTAAATTGTAGAAGGCTTTATATGCCAAAGACAGGAATTTTTAAATTTAATCCTAGAGGGAATGAGTAGTCACTGATGGTTTTCTGAATAAAATGATGGACTGTGGTCATGGTCAAATATGCATTTTTAAAATATTAATGTCACAGTTTTAAGGAGAATGGAGACACTGCTGGCAGGAAGACTAATTAAGAGGCAATGACATTAGTCCAAAGGATTGGTGGTGAAAGCCTGCATCAACATAGAAGCTGTGTGAGTAGAGAGAAGGAGACAGAAAGATACAGGAGATATAGTAGAGAAAATCATAAAGTGCTTGAATATAGGGGTTTATGGTGAATGGAATCAAGGACAACTCCATTTGGAATGTCTGGATGGAGGAATGGGAGATAATGAGGATGGGTTTTGATATATGGGTTGAATGAGAAGGGAGGTCAAGCCAGATGACTTCTCTTTTTTTCTGTAAAGTAGGAGGCTTAGTCTTCAGCTTAGAGGAAGGAGGATGAGGTAGAACAGAAGGTTTGTAGAGATTAAAATGAAAAGCCAAATCATGAGAGAATAAAAAGGAATTATCACATAACAGTGAAGACACAATTGGGATTACATTACAAATTTGTAATGGACCTAGTCAGCATGATTAATATGAATTTCTTCAGGAGCAGTCAGGAAACTGACTAGGAATAAAGAGAGAAGATTACGGGGGTAACTCAGGGCTGGGTTTTGGCAATATATGACTGGGTTAGGGCAAATAATGACGGGATTCACTGTCTCTTTAATCCCTTTAATTTTACTATAATTCGTTAAAATATTTTGAAGTCCCAAAGGGCCAGAATCTCCAATAGTTACAAGACCTGGGCAACTGGTAGAGAAATAATAAGACAATGATATATCCATAGGGGCTAAATTCAACTCATCCTCCTCACTCCATTTCACAGTCTCCAAAGATGTCCATGCCTTTGCAGAGTCTGTCTTCCATACCCAAAATGCATTCCTTCATCCCTTAGAATTCCTAGTTTCCAGTAAAGCTCAAGCTTAAGTATCATCTCTTACAGGAAACCTGTCTTGATCCCCCTCAGGTACCAAGGTCCTCCTCTCTAAAATTACATGTACACATTTTGTATTGAAGTTTACATGTACCTGTTTTTTCCTCGAGAGCAGGGACTGTTTCATTTTGGATTTTGTATCCCCAGTGTTTAGAACAGTATTTCACACATAGTAGGTGTTTAATAAATGTTTGTTGAATGAATGAGGCAATAGTGTACATGTGGTATAGGCACTCAACTTCTGATTTGAGTCCCTAAAAGCTAAGACTCTCAGAGAACCTTAAGTGAATTAAGGCTTACAATTTGAGATGGTTTAGT
>NW_020940212.1:0-1251 GCF_900497805.2 Vombatus ursinus | reverse complement strand
AAAACTTCACTCAACTCCTAAGAAGTGAACCCCCACCCCACACACAGTAGAGAATCCCATCCAAATTCCAATTCATAGAGAGTCATAAAAAGAGTCTTAGCTTTGTTTCTTCTTTGCCTAGTCTAATTCCTTCCATTTCTTTTCCTTCTCTTATTGCTAAAGCTAACATTTCTAGTACAATGTTGAATAACAGTGGTGCTAATGGACATCCTTGTTTCACACCAACCCTCCCCCCCATCTTTTTAGAAGTGCTTCTAGCTTCTCCCCATTATATATAATGCTTGGTGATGGTTTTATTTTATGGGATTTTATTTTTTCAATTAATAGCATTTTATTTTTTTCTAATTTGACGTAAAGATAGTTTTCAACATTCATTTTTGTAAGATTTTGAGTTCCAAATTTTTCTCCTTTCCCTCCCCCCTCTCCATGACAGAAAGCCATCTGATATATAGTTTATACATGTACAATCATGTTAAACTTGTTTGCACATTAGTCACACATTGTGAAAGAAGAATCAGAACAAAAGGGAAAAACCACGAGAAAGAAAAAGAAAAAAAAACAACTAAAAAGTGAAAATAGTATATGCTTCCATCTGCATTCAGATGCCATAGTTTTCTCTCTGGATGTGGATAGCATTTTCCACCATAAGTCTTTTGGAATTGTGGCGGATCACTGGATTGCTGAGAAGAGCTGAGTCTATCCTAGTTGATCATCGTATGGGTGTTGCTGCTACTGGTTATGATGTTCTCCTGGTTCTGCTTACTTCACTCAACATCAGTTCATGTTAAGTGTTTCCAGGTGTTTCTGAAATCTGCCTCCTCCTCATTTCTTATAGGGCAATAGTATTCCACTACATTCATATACCACAATTTGTTTAGCCATTCCAAAATGGCTGGGCATCCCCTCCATTTCCAATACTTTTGCCACCACAAAAAGAGCTGTTTTTTGTTTTTGTTTGTTTGTTTGTACCTATAGGTCCTTTTCTTTTTATCTCTTTGGGATACAGACCTAATAGTGGAATTGCTGGGTCAAGGGGGATGCAGTTTTATAGCTCTTTGGCCAGTTTCAAATTGTTCTCCAGAAGGGTTGGATCAGTTCACCACTCTGCCGATAGTGCACTTACGTCTCCCTATTTTTCCACATCCTCTCCAGCATGTCTCATTTCCCTCATCTGTCACATTAGCCAGCCAATTTGCTAGGTGTAAGGTGGTACATGGATTGTCTTAATTTGCATTTCTTTAAGCAATAGTG
>NW_020940211.1:0-5967 GCF_900497805.2 Vombatus ursinus | reverse complement strand
ATGGGATTTGAGCTGGAATCTGAAGGAAGACAGGAAAGGCAGGAGGCAGAGGGGAGGAGGAAGATTTATTCCAGGCATGGGAGACTGTCGGGAAAAGGCAGAGGGTTGGGAGCCGGGGTGCCCTGTGACAGCGGCAACTTGGAGCCCATTGTCCCCAGATGGAAGGTAAGTGAGAGGCAGGCGCTCTGCACTTGGAGGCAGAAGGGATCTGGGTTCAGGTCCTGACTCTGACTCTCACTAGTTGTGTGACCCTAGTAAAACTCCTCAGCCTCTCAAAATCTGTTTCCTCATCTTGAAGACAGGAAAAATATCACACTAATTACCTCTCAGGGTTGTTATGAGAAAGTACTTTATAAGCCTTCAAGTTCTCTGTGTGCATATATGTGTGTGTGTATGTTTACACACAGAGATTTGTGCATCTGTATTTACACACATATATAAATATCTACATATGCATGTATGTATATGTGACCTATGATTTCCTTGGCCCAGGGAGCCAAGTGAAGAACTTCCTCTCTCAAGGAAAATCTTCTATCTAAGTTCTTGGAGACTTTGGGTGGGTGGGTGGGTAGGTGGGGGGCTCTGAGGTTAAGGTGACTTTTCGAGATGATACAGACATATGTGTCAAAGGGCAAACTTGAACCCAGGTCTTCCTGACCTGGGAGCCAGCTTTCCATCAGCTCTCTCTGACATGCTGTATACATACATGTGTTATGGTTTTGGTCCAGGAATGAGTTCATCCATGTAGGGAAATCTGCAGATAGAAACTCTCTCCATTGAAGTAAAACAGCGAGTCACCTGTAATCCTGAGTCTTAGAGCAGCCATTCTCAAACCTGCTGGTCTCAGGACCCTTTACACTCTTGAAAAATATTGAGGACCTCCCAAAGAGCTTTTGTCTGCATGGGTTATATCTATCCATGTTTGTTGTGTTAGAGATTAAAATGTCTTAGTATTAACTATAAAAATAGTTTTGACCTTGTGGACCCCCTCGAAGGGTCATAGGAGCTGCCAAGGGTCCTAGGACCATACTTTGAGAACCACTGTCTTAAAATGTCACTTGGGGCACTAAGAGGTTAAGTGATTTACCCAGGGTCACACAGTCAAGCAATCAATAAGGATTTATTAAGCACTACTATATACTAGGCACTGTGATAAGTGCTGGGGACCCATCAAAGAATGAAATAATTTCTACTCTCGAGAAATTCATATATGTGTATAAAATGTAGATGTGTATGTGTGTACGTACACATATGTGTATACGTGTGTGTATATACATGTATACATGCATGTATGTGTGTGCATGTGTCAGAGGCAGAATCTGAACCCAATTCCCCTGATTCTACAGTTCTTTCTTTGAATGTCCTAAGTACAAGAGAGAGATGATGTACAAAAACATGAAGCAGTGTGATCAGATATATTTTCAAAGCATGAGCTGTGGCATACCAGACCTTAGGACCAGTCACTTTCTTCACTGAGACTTCAGAGCAGAACAAGTCCAATAGAGCACCTCCCGGTAAAGAGAATTTGAGTTTTTCACTAAAAGAATGGAAACCCAAAGCAGTAGAAGGATTCGCACAAAGCTAACAACAGAATTCAAAGCAGAAACTGAAGGGCACGTGGTGCAGCTTTGTGTTCTGGCACCATTCTTTTGACAAATAAGTGTTTGTGAACTGAAATGACGCAAACCTATTCCTGACACCTTCCTTCACCCTTCACCTGAGACTGAATTTCCAGGTAAGGAATACAATGCATTCCTTTCACTTTGGCCCAAACACAATTATTTTTTCAGCATTTGTTGGACTTTACCCAGCACGCTAGACATTTAGGATGCTGCCATTTGTGACCAATGGCCACTTCATGACTACTGTCATGTGCAAAGAGATCGAGCTGCAGAAACAAACAGTGCCTGGGTGGTCTAGCCATCCATGTGAAAGAAAGAGAAAAAGTTTAATCGGTGAGAAATGGGTGAAGCTCAGATTTGGAAAAAGAAGCAGATGCACAGGAGGTAAACTAAGCATCTTCAGAAATAGATCAATGCAGAAAAGGGAAACCTTTCTCAGGTTCCTTCTAAAGATACACAATTTAAAGAACAAACAGCAGAAATGAAGGGAGAAACAGACCACCCAAACACCAGGCCGAGCCCACCCAGCACACAAACAGAACCTAGCTTAGAAGAAACAAGGTCAGAACATTGCTTAACTTCATTAATAGTTCATTATCCAATGATATGGGTAAAGAAATGACTACATTTAAACTTTGATACTTTTGATATGAAGATAGAGAAACAAGACGTTCATTTTATTCATCATGAATATTTCTAATGGAAAGCAGCATGATGTCCAGGAAGACCTGGATTCATTTCACCTCTCTGATCCTCAGTTTCCCCATCTATCTATCTGTCCATCCATTCATCCATTCTTATTTGATCCTCATAACAAGCTTGTGAGGTAGGTATTACGATTGCTTTCATTTCAGAGATGGGGAAAGACAGAAAAAGAAAGAGTTACAGGGTTAGAAGCAGATTATACAGAAATAGGCTAGTCATAGATATAGGTACACGTGCTCTTTATATACCTTCAGGAAGCACCATTTAAATCACAGAGAACCAGAACTGGAGAGGGGTCATCTAGTCCAAGCCATACACGAAGGGATACCCACCATAACATACCTGACAAGTGGTCATCAGCCCATCCCACCTAGGACAACCCTAATCATTAGGAAGTGTTTCCTGACATTGAGCTTAAACTGGTGCCTCTTTGCAGTTACCCCCACCTCGTGCCCCCACCTGCAGACATTGCTCCTTGTTCCGCTCTTGGGGGCTAAACAGAACAAGCCCAATCCCTTCTCCACAGAGAAGCCCTCCAATATTTGGGCCTCAGAGCACACCATTACTAAGGAATCAGCATGATTCAGTGAGAAGAAAGCTGACTAGAGTCAGAGGACTCAGATTCAGAGAGTCCTTCTGCCACCCGCTGCCTGTATGACCTTGGATAAGTCATTCAACATGAGTGGGTTGAAGGGACAGCCTCTGAGTCCTGCCAGCTATAAAATGGGGTGATAATGGCCTCCACACTCCAGGGTTGTGGTCAGTACCCAATGACATGTTAGATGTCTAGCCCTTGGAAACCTGAAAATGCTACGTGAATGTTTATCACTCAGCAAATAAGCATTCGCTGAACACTTTCTATGTATGTACATGGAACTAATCACTAAGGATATAAAGAAAGGCAAAAAGAGCTCACGCTCTATTGGGAGACTCCACATGCAAGCAGCCGGATCCATAAATGATACATAGACAGTAGAAATAGGAGATGGCCACCCCCATCACTTTGGCAAATGTGACAGAGAAGAAAAATACTAAATGCTGGTGGGGATGTGGGAAAACTGGGACACTGATACACTGTTGGTAGAGTTGTGAACTGATCCAGCCATTCTGGAGAGCAATTTGGAACTATACCCAAAGGGCTATAAAGCTGTGCATACTCTTTGATCCTGCAATACTACTGCTAGATCTGTATCCCAAAGAGATCAAAAAAAGAGAAAAGAACCTACTTGTACAAAAATATTTAAAGCAGCTCTTTTTGTAGGAGCAAAGAATTAGAAATTGAGGGGATGGTCATCAATTGGGGAATGACTGAACAAGTTGTGGTATCAGATTGTAATGGATACTATTGTGCTATAAGAAATGACAAACAGGATGATTTCAGAAAAACCTGGACTTACATGAACGGATGCAAAGTGAAGTGAGCAGAACCAGAAGAATGGTGTACACAGTAATAGCAACATTGTATGATGAAGAACTATGAATTAGAACTATTCATAGCAATACAATGATTCAGGACAATCCCAAACGACTCATGATGAAAAACGCCATCTGCTTCCAGAGAAGGAACTGATGTCACCTGAATACAGACTGAAGCATACTATTTTTCTCTTCCTTTCTTTCTTCCTTTCTCGTTTGAGTTTTCTTGCACAAAATGTTTTGCATGATTGCACATGTATAAAATATATCTTCCCTCAGTTCCCCAGAGAGGCCAGGAACTTCAGAGCTCTAGCTATGGAGGGCTCTTGGTCCTCTGTGCCCCAAGCACACTCCAGAAACAAAAGCACATCTTTGAGACCCCAGCATTCTTCCGATGGTGCCCTAGGGCCATCAGTCATGGAATACCCCAATCCCAATAAACCGTCCATAGGGTGATAGAGAGAGTGTACTGAGGCTGTGGGGTGTTCTCACCCAGAAGCCTTTGTTCCAAGTCCACTTTGTGCCAGGCATCAATGTGGGCATTATGTTATCAGATTGTTCAGAACAACTTGCCTTTACCTCGTAATTTAAAGTTGGTAAAGGGCTTTCTTTACATACATCATTTTCATGAACCCTCTAAGGTCAATAACCCTGTGTTGTCATCACTCTCATTTTACAGATGAGAAAACTGAGGCTCACAGAGGTTCAATTATGACCCTGTGTCCAGGGTCACAAGGCTACATTTCTTTAACGAGTCAGTGCAGTGGGGTAGAAAGAACATTGAATATGGAATCGAAGGATTCAAGTTCAACTTCTAACTCTCCCATTTTTTAATTGTGTGACTTTAAGCAAGTCACTTAACCTCACTTGGCTTCAATTTCCTTATCTGAAGGATACCACTGTCCTCTAGAGTCATTCAAACATGTCCTCTCTCTTAGGCCCATTTGAAGGGCAGAGTTAGGGTTAAGAGGCATAGCAACTGGAGCACTGGAGTCAAGAAGACCCGCGTTCAAATCCTGTCTCAGACACTTACTAGCTGTGTGACCTTGGGCAAGTCCATTAACTTCCTTGTGCCTCAGTTTCTTCATCTTTAAAATAGCCTCAAAAAAATTTTTAAAAAATAAAATAAAATAGCCTCTAAGATCCCTCTCAGCTCTAAATTTTTGATCCCACATCCCCTTCTGTACCCCACACTCCCTCAGCTCTTCCTCACAGGATGTGGTTTCAAATCCCCTCATCATCTTGGTCACCTTCCTCTGAACAAGTTCCAGAGCATGTGTCTTCCTAAAGGGTGGCACCCACTGGTGGCTGATGGGGGAGAGGCCATATACACTCACGCATATAAACATATATATATGCATATGCATGTGCTCATATACATGTGTTATATATGTGCACATGTGCCTTCCTAAAGTGTGGCATCCAAAGTCCACTCCCCTGGTGGCGTGATGGGGGAGAGGGCACATACACACATACATACACCTATATGTGTGTACATACATGCTCATATTCACATGTGTATAATGTGCATGTGTATACATGTGTGTGAATAAAATTCTGGAAGTAGCCTGAAAAACCACCCATCTCACTAAGGGTATTCATGTCTCTATAGCCTTTCAAGGTCTGCCAAGTACTTTCCTTACAACAACCTGCTAGGTAAGAAGGATGAATATTAGTATTTATTATCATTATCATTATTATAATGATTTCCATTTTACAGGTGAGAAAACTGAGGGCCTGAAAAGTTAAAGTGACTTGCACAGGGTTCCACGGTCAGTGAGTGCCTGTAGTGGCATTTGAACCCAGGTCTATCCTGACTTCCTGGTGAAGCAGCATACTTTTCACTCTGCAAAGACAACCCAACCCCAGAGTCACAGGACCAACCACAGATGTCCCATAAAAACTCTCCTAACCAAGGGCAGCCTTCATGTCGGTCTCTTGGCCACCTCTGGCTTCATGCAATGCCCTTTAAGTCACCGCCCTGTGGGTCCTGTACCAAGTATGGAGCATTCTCACTGCCAAACCCTGTCATTGAAGGCAGATGTGATATGTCCTCAAGTTCACCTCATAATACAGCCTTTGGGTTTCATCTTTCCTTTCCATTTCCACACCACCACTCAGGTTCATGTTCTTAGCACTTAATCTATAGCTAGGGTGGGGTAACAAGAGCTTTGCCCAAGGGTACCAACATTCAGAGCTCTGGTAGCATTGGAAATCCTTCTAC
>NW_020940210.1:0-39971 GCF_900497805.2 Vombatus ursinus | reverse complement strand
GATGTAGGTATAGTTTACAAAAAATACATTCCTTAATAAATAAGTGGTCAAAGTATGAAATCAAAAAATTCATAAAAGATTTGAAAACTATTAAGAACCATAAGAAAGAATACTTCTAGTCACTAATAATACTAATAAATAAATGCAAATCGAAACAATCCTGAAGTTTTACCTCACATTCTGCAAATTGGAAGACATGATAAAAGATGGACTAGACAATGTTAGAGGGGTCATGGGAAGATAGGCATACTGGTTCATTGCTGGTGGAGTTATGAATCACCATTTTGGGAAGTAATTTGGAATTTTACAAATAAAGTGACTAAAATATGTATACTATTTGACACAGAGATTCCACTGCTAGGCATAAGAAGGTCATGAATATAAAGAAAGTCATTATATAAAACAGTTGTAGCAGCATTTTTTTTGTGGTAGGAGGGAAGTGGAAGTAAGGTGAATCCCCATTAATTAGGGAATGGCTAAACAAATGTTGGCACATGAATGTCATCAAATATTATTGTGCTATAAGAAATCATGAATATGATGTATACTAAGCATGGAAAATCTTATTTGATCTGATGCAATGAAGTGAGCCAACACAAATATGTGTGTGTGCATGTCTGTGTGTGTATGTGATGTATATATATACATACATCCCTACATACATATAATCATTACAACAATCTGAATGGTAAGAACAGCTACAGAACAGTTGAAATTGAACATTTCATAATTACAAAGAATAAGCATCACCTCAAGGAAGATATATAAGACAACAGCCCCACTCCACCACTTTGTAAAGGTTGAGGGTCTACAGGTATGCTACATTATAAAAATCTTGAGATTTAATACACATATTGATCAATTTTGCTTCTTTATTTCTCTTCTTACTCTTATTTTTTCTTTAAAATATTATTTATTATATGAGATGACTCTTGGAGGGGGGAGATGGAATGATATAGGCAGACATTCTGGCAAAGTAAAAAAAAAAAGATATCAAGGATTTTTTTTTTGAAAAAGAGAGAGGGAGAGAAAGAGAGAGAGAGAGAGAGAGAGAGAGAGAGATCATCTGTAACTTTGAGAGCAATTTCAGTAGAATGATAAGTTAGAAGTCAGATAAGAGAGTCTGAAAAATAATGAGAAGAAAAAAAAGTGGAAGCAGCAAGTATAAACGGCTTCTTCAAACAGTTTACCCACAGAAGTGAGGAGAGTCATGGGATGATAGCTATTCAGGATAACAGGATCAAGAGATTTTGTTTGTTTGTTTTCAGGTTTGAGGAATCATTGGCATAATTGTTAGCAGTAGGATGGTAGAAAGTATATAGAGACTGAAGATAGTATACATATACACATATGCTATATAGTGTTTGCCTGAAGGGAGAGAGTCTCCCATAGCACAGAAGATAAACCAACTAAGCAAGGATTATTCAGGAAACTCTCCTTTTAACTTAATAGGTACATTAATAAAATAAAAATTTCATTTCTCAAGGTGATACTTATATTTAATATCTTCTACACATGATTCCCTAAAAAACATGGCTGAAGTATATAGGCTGTAAATATAAAAATAAAATTTTAGAGGAAAATTATGAAAGAGCAAATTACCTTGGAAACATTTTTTTAAAATATATGAATACTTAGCAATTTGTACTGAGGATTCTCTTTTTTGTAAATATACACACATATAATATACATATATAATATTATATATATGTGTATATATATATATATATATAACACGAGACCATATTTGATTCCATTTCCTCAATAGATGTTAGTCAATAAACATTTATTAAATGTGTCACTGTGTGGTAGATAATGTGTTTGCCCTGGCTCAGTGGTTCAGCTGAGGACCAATCTTTTCCCACAGCTCCTCTTTTGTCACTCTTGAGGGATGTGGAAATGATGGACAAATGCACGCAACAAGTTATTGCTACACAGAGAATTAGTGCTATGCTACAATGTACCCTCCTTTCTGGAGTAATGTCTGTGACAACATCAGAGGCAAGTTCACTGAGTGCACCAGAAAAAGATGTTGAAGAAAAGCCTCTCACAGAGTACAGAGAGCAACCTGAAACCACCCTAGAAAGAGAAATCCAGACAAATTTCCAAGAGCCTGGCAAGAGACTTTCATTTTGGAATTGCAATGCTAAGAAATTTTTGCTGTGGTATAGCTGAGGCTAGCAGGGTTTTACACATTGGTTCTGACTTCCTTTCTATCAATAAAATGTTCTGCAATTTTGTTACCTCTTTGCTTGCAAATGTGAAGTTGGTTATAGACTTCTGGTTTGTTGATTGGAATGAACTTTCCATGTGCGTACTCCAGGCAGTAAGAGTGCCATTACTCAACATATAATCTGACCATAAAAAAAGGACATGGTGTGGTTCAATGGAAAGAACACGAGTTTTTGAGCCATAAAACCTGTGTTCACATCCAACTTCTTATGTTTACTATGAGTGTGACCTTTGGCAAGTCATTTAATCCTGAGCCTCAATTTCCTTGTCTGAAAATGATGAGATTAAACCAAATGGCTACCGAGGTTCTTTCTAACTCTAAACCTATGATTCTATGAATACCAGTGCAAATCCTTTTAAACACACTAGAAAAAGGGTGATATTTAAATACCAGTATTCCACAAATATATTATTCTGCTCCTTTTCTCAGAGATATTCTTGCTAGTATCATGGTCCTAGCACACTGAAATAGCAGAAAAGACCAGTATTTCACTTTCTATTTCACTTTGCTTCTTGATTAATCTTTTTAGCTGTCAGTTCCAAAATCCTTCCCACTTTCTTTCCTTCCTTTCTTCCTTCCTTTCTTCCTATTTTTTCTTTCTTTCTCTCCTTTTGTTTTCTTTTTTCTTTTCATCCTTTTCTTAATTGCTTATTTTATTTCTTATTTTTATTCTATATTGACTTATAAACACATATACACACATGTGCACATACACACACACATATGTATATATAAAACACATGAGACCTGTGTTATATATGAAGGAAAATATATAAATAAGTTATATTAGAACCAGAACATTGTCACAGACCAAACTGTTACTTATAATCTACCAGATATGCCACTAAACCATAAAAACTTAAAAACAATGATTTTAATCAATATTGCTCTACCAAATATGCATAACCATGAAGCTACATGGGAAAAAAACAAAATTAAAAAGGCTAATTCAAGAAAACATCATATAATAGCTTCATATAGCATCTTCATTTTATGCATTGACAAAAAAAGTCACATTCCATGGCTGGAGAATACCAAGTTGTCCTGTCAGAAAGTGGTTAGATATTTTTCCCCATATAGTTATGCTGCTATATGAAATCACTTGAAGCCGTGCTGCTTTTTGACTTGATACCATTTTTACCTTCCCTGTTTGAAGTTATCTCAGTTGGGTTTCCTACAGAGCAGTCTCTTAAGGAGCCTGATGCAACCCTTGAGCAAAAACTTAGAGGCATACATTGACTTTCCTACCCTAGATCAAACTTACTGTTTGAACTATGCACCAAGGAGACCCTAGAGAGAACAAATACCAGTTGGGTGTCTGTTTCTGTGCAATGGGAGCACTGAGTTAGACCTTTACCTTAAACCCTCAGTTACCATACCCACCTACCATGTCACAGCTTATTGCTTCCCCTACCACACTTTTCCCCATCCCAACATGCAGGGGCAAGGATGAATCTGGCACACTAGAATATTATCTGTCCTAAAAGATAGAAATATGTGGCTCTTAAATTGACAGTGTGAATAAAGCATGGAGCGAGGACAAAGTCATTTTCCTTCAATTTAGTTTTCCCATTTCTCTAAATGGGACTATTCCCCAGATACCCCAGTGGCAAGACAGATACTATTATAGTCAGCAGTAACTGGACTTGACCCATTTAGATTGTCACTTCCAGACAATCTAATATCATTCTCAGCCTGTAACTTGTTCTGTCATTGACTGGCTGACTCATGATTCCAGAAAATGAAATTTCTCCCAGCATGACTGCTGCTTGATGTGGCTCTGCAGGGAATTCTTGGCTGGCATCTGTTCCCTCGCACATAAAGAAGCTTTTTTTTTTTTTTCATATTGCCATTATTTTTCCCTCTTGGCTAGAGAAGATATGTTATAGCTCAGGGAGGTGAGACTTTTTTTTTTTTTTTGCTTTAAGAAAATGTCTAATTGTGAAAATTGCATTTAGGAAATCATTGAAAGTATTGGTATTTGAAGAACATTTGCCTAGATTTAAAGACTACACTTGAGTTCTTTAGTCATAGACTCATGGAGTTAGGAAAGAAAGTAGGCCAAAAGGAACTTTGTGTTCCATTATTTTATTTGTGAATTCAAAATTCAAAAAGGCAAGGAAATTTCCATTGTGGAAATTTCTTGAACCAAAGTAGATTAGTGATGTCTGTAATTTATAGTCTTAAAGAGTTACAATTGCCATTGAGAGTTTAAATGACTTGCCCATGGAGCTTAAGGCCAGATTTTCTTGACTCTATGACTGACCCTCTTTCTATCATATAGGCTTCCTACCTCAGTAAATTAGTACCTGCTATTTCTCACCTTTCTGAAATGAATGGTACTTCATTGGGAGTATTGATGTTTACTTGAATTAGCCTTTTTAATTTTGTTTTTCCCCATGTAGCTTCACGTTTATGCAAATTTGTAGGGCAATATTGGTTAAAATCATTGTTTTTAAGTTTTTATGGTTTAATGACATGTCCAGTAGATTATAAGCAACAGTTTGGTCTGTGACAATGTTCTGGTTCTATTATAGCTTATTGGTTGAATTCTCCAAATATTGATTTCTATATTTATAGTACAGGAATTTGTTATCTGTCACTTTCTGGAAGATACTGAAGTTCTGATTTATAATTTGAGCCACCATTGCCAAATCTTGATAAATATTCAGTAGAGACTAAATTTTTATAGTGCTCATTGATGGGTAGCACAGTTTCTAGCATTTTCTTACATGATCTACATTGGTCACTGTGTGGACTCCTTAAAGATAGACCTTGCATAGTTTCTGGTGCCAATGGCCCAATGCTGAATTATCAGCATAAACCCATTGCCACAAACACATCCACGTGCCGCAGACATTGGGTTGATGCTTCTTTGTTCATGTGTTGTTTGCTTGTGTCCTTGGATTCCTCTCTTGGTTCTTAGCTACTTCTTACACTCCATCTAAAGCAAGGCTTCTTAACCTTTTGTGCCAAGAACCCTTTTGGCAGGCTTGTGGAACCTACAGACTCCTTCTCAGAACAATGTTTTAAATAGTTGAAGAAAATGCAAAATTTCAGTTATAATTTAGTCAAAATAAAGATCTATTTTTTTTCTATCCAAGTTCATAGACCCCCTGAAATCTATCCACAGACCATTTGGAGGTTAAGAACCACTGACCTAGAAGTAAACTACTTTTGATTACATTTGTCATTGAGTGGCATTTATCAGCTTTTACTATTATTTCTCAGTAAAATGATGTCTGTTTATTCCTAAAATATTTCTGTAACTTCTTTCACTTTTTGTCATGTGCTTTAAATACATCCACCAATTCTCTTCTCTGTTGGTGAAAAAAATATAGATATTTTATAATAGCAGTCCCTGTGATTCATTAATATTGTATGGAGGATGTATGGATTATATGTAGGGTAATAGATATAGATGCATTCAAAACCTGTTGATCCATTTTACAGTTATGAAAGTGTACATTAAGATTGGAATTCTGTAGGTCTTAATTTCAGGATATATATATATATATATTATATATATTATATATATGTATACACATACATATATACAGAGAGAGAGAGAGAGAGTATTCAGTCATAGTCTTCTCCTTTATTGCTTAATGTGTCTTTCCTGGGAAAGACCAATATATTTGTGGCATAGCCTTCAGTCATTGGTTCAATGTGATATCTACATACGAACTCATAGCTTTCATTGACTATCTTTGTTTCATGTATGGTCAGAATTTTATACTCATGGATTTCAAGTAACATTTTGTTATCATTGAGGAAAAATTTACCAAATGAAGAATCTGCTTAGTATTATTTTTGAGAATCATGTATCTTAATGCTGCTCATGCATGTCAACTGACTAGCAAGATATTTTGGTTCAATTTCCTCTTTAATTTGTAGCCATATTAAGTTCCATTTTGGAAAGATAATAATAGATTTATGGCTAGAAAGAATCATCATGGGCAAAAATCACATCCCTGAAAGATTTCATGTTTTTATCAGTTATTCCAGACATTGTTATTTTGGTTGAATTTTAAAAATCAAACCAGTTTTCCATGTGGGTTTCAGATATTCTAGCCTTCTTAGTATAATTGTGTTTACCTTACATATATATAGTACATAAGCCACAAGAGTCTGAGTCACAGGCTTTCTGATATTAATCAAAGACAGTATAAATATTAATATACTTCGGGGCATCTTGCTCAATAATTATTGAATCAATAATAAGATACTTGTTACACATCTGGTACTTCAGTCACATTGCCTTTTTTCTTCATTCAATGCTACTCAGTTTTCTTATGTTTTTGTTGATTTATTTTTGATATAAGTTCTAACTGCTTTATATAAAGTACAGAAATATTTAATCTGCTTAAATTTGGAGGCATCACTGATGTTCTCCACTTTTGATAATAGAGAGGCAATAACTTCTGTTAAGAAAGGTACGATCAAGCTTATATCCAAGAGGAATCTGGTAAAGAGCCTTGCTAGTGTGTCATATGTAACTGTGAAATATATGAGCCAATAATTAGGGCTCCTTTAAGATCCCCACCCCACTTTCCAGTTATGCAAAGAGCTAATTTCAGTCTGCTTCCTTGACATAACTATTGTGTTATTCATTATATCAACGTTATCCAAACTTTAATTTTGTCTTTTTTTTACATTGAGTCAAAAATAAACAATTTATTCTTATCTACATGAATATTAAATTATAATTAAAGATTTTTTGGCTAGATGTGTGATTTCATCCATATTAGTGAAGTGCTTGTGGGAAAACTCCCCATGCCAAAACAGATCCTCAACTCCTCTGTAACTTAAAGTCTCAGAGAGATGCCTGAAGCAATGAAAGATATTTTTAGACCTTGTATATTGTTTGGCAGTTTCTCTGGTCATTATTTTAATCTCTTCTTGTGCTTTTTGGGATAGCTTTATTGACTTACTCTAATTCATTTAGCGTGCTTATATATAATTATTTTCCCCATCACTTCTTCCATCATAACCTTTTTGCTTAAATTTTGGCATAATTTTATTTTTTAAGGTCTTTAGCACTGCAGAAGTTTGTTTTGTTTAATTTTTAATAATCCTGCAGGGTTTTTTTTTTATTTACTATTCATTTTACTGATACAAAATAGAAGGAAGTAATGTGGTTCCTGTGTGGCCTTGATCTATTTTAAGGTTAGGGGAAATGTGTATACTTCCCATGTTGTGATTCATAGGAAGAGTCTGGGGCAGGGTTTTCAGAGGTGGGGGAGGAACTGGGCTAGGATGCCAACAGGGAAGTCTCATCCGGTCATACCGGGTTGGGTAATAAGATCTCACATCCTGCTGCAAGGTCCTGGATATGGGGTTGAATAAGAAATCTGGGAATCCTGCTTTTAGTTACTGTCTAGGAGTGAATTGGGAATAGAGACTAAGGTATGGAAGTCTCTGCAACCCTTAATTGACATGGAACAAGAACCAGGACATTTCTACCTTACTCAGACACAGCTGCTCAGGAATGGCTGACAAATGATTCCTAGCTTTTCAATAAATCTCTTGTGTCATGTTCAGTAGGGGCTGGAGAAGAACAAGGCCATGTCTCACACTAGATGCTAACTTACTGATGTGGCAGAGAATAAAACTCAGAACTGAAATAATTTAGAAAAGTTTGTTACGTCATCCTGCAGAGGGGAGAGCAAAAAAAAAAAAAAAAAAAAAAAAAAAAAGGTGGACTCCTTGCCCTGTGTAAGTTACACATTATATAGGGTTGAAAAAAAAAAAAGAACAAGGAAATGATTGCTGATTGGCCAGCATCAAGGCAGTTTTCAGAAAAGACACATTAGTAGCTTGAAATGTATAGCAGAAAAAAAATTCCTTACATTAATCTTCAGAACTGAAAGGATTCAGGTCAGCATAACCTAAGTCCTGAGTTAAGCATTAAACAAATCTGGTCTCTGAGCAAAATGTCTGGTTTCTCAGCCAGGCAGGTGTGACAGGTGAAAGATGAAGTGGCTGAGGAAATAAATGTTCAATATTCTGAGCATGTAGATTGATTAAGCAATGCATGCCAATTGCTCAACAAACCAGGACCAGATCCCTTCCTCAGCTTAGGCCTGGACTCTGAATGCAGGGGGATACAGACTTTTATACATTAAAAACAATTGATCAAATAAGGCATATTAATTAAAAAGGAAATAATACAATATTAGGTAATTTGATTTCTAATTGGAGGAAAGATTAGGGAGTTTTTGAAGTGAGAAGGGGAAAATAAAGAGGTGCAATTCTCTGAATTCAAAAAAATAGTGTTCCCAAAGTGTCTATAAACAAGTGAAGGAACATGGAAATATAACTCATTGATCAGTATGGGGTCAGTTTTCAGATAAGACATACAGGTTGTTTGAGAAGTATAATTGTGAGAAAACTCCTTGCATCAATCTCTAGATAAGACTGGATTGCTGGTCTGCATGATCTAGGTCCTCAGTTAAGGGTCTCTAAGCAGCAGGTAGAGGTAGTCCAGATTCCCAGCCAAACAGGTCTAGCTTCAAACAACACAATAAGGTTTTCTCCCAATTCCTACAATTGAGTAAGATTTTCTTATAAGACAGAAGTTGGACTGGACCCATAACTAAAAAGAAACTGAGCTAGCTCCAGAATTGAGTCACAAGATGGAGTCAATAGGGTTCATTCAATTCCCACAATTAACCACTTGCTGTCCTAATCCCCTCAATTTCCTTACAGTGCTAGGTTCAAACAACACTATAAAGTCTTCCCACATTAACAAGTCAGGCTTCCCATGCTCTATATCAGCCTATGCTCACTGAACTTGATTAGTTCTGGCCAGGCTGGAGGAAAGGACCCAGGATCCCTTCTCTCCCTTTTACCTGCTTTGGCAGGGAGACAGAAGGGAGTTAAATAAGATGAGAGGTGGAAATGCTTGGCCTAGGCCAATGCAGACACAAATAATTGAAAAGGTACAACTTGCATGTTATTTTTAAAATTTAAAACCTGGAATAAATAATGAGCATGGCATATAAAATGATGATTATGCTGGACAAATCTTTCTTCTTCAATGTAAAACAATTCAGCCACTTTCTTTTTGCCTTACATCCTCAGCTTGACTATGGTTCTTTTTATTTTCTTTTTTCCTTTTTTTTGGAAATTCCTCAGGCTATAGAAAATTTGGCTCCTACTGGATGAGTGTATTCACTGACACATATCCTTCTTGATTTCTAATTCTTCTTACTGCTTGGTCAAGTAACCAGCTTCATTTGTCTATGAGAGCTTCAATTCTACAAGGAAAAAAGCCTGGTATTACAATTTCATTTCTCTGAGCTGGCTAAAATTAATACTCCTAAGAAATCTATTCGGATGTAATAAATTCTGATATGTTTCTCTGGGAGTCATATAAGCCTAGCATATGTTGTTGACAACCGTTTCAAATATAAAACAACATTTTGAAAGTTAATATTGTTGGACATTTTAAAAACATTGCAAATACTGAAATTTTTTCAAACCAGAAAGTCAATAAGCATTATTAAGTGCCTAATATGTGCCAGACTCTGTGTTAAACACTGGGGATAAATAGAAAAGCAAAGAACAGTCCCCTGCTTTCCAGGAGCTCAGAATCTAATACAGGAGACAACTACAAATAAACAAATAAACTACATAAGGGATAAATAGAAAATAATTTTAAAAGGAAAGCAGTTAGAAAAGTCTTTCTTTAGAAAATTGAATTTTAGTTGGAATTTAAAGGAAGCCAGGGATACCTTTAGGCAGAGATAAAGAGAGAGAGTTGTAGGTATGGAAGACACCCAATGAAAATACCTAGAGTCAGGAGATGGAGTATCTTGGGTGAGGAACAATGAGACCAGTGTCACAGGATCAGAGTAAGTGACCGGGAATAAATCTTAAAAAGACTAGTAAGGTAGGATGAAGCCAGGTCATGAAGAGCTTTGAATACTACCTACAGAATTTTATATTTGATCCTGGAGGTGTTTGGGGTCCACTAGAGTTTACTGAGTAGGCAGTTGGGGAGTGACACAGTCAGATCTATGCTTTAAAAAAAAATAACTTTGACGAATGAAGGATGGATTGGAGTCTAGAGACTTAAGGCAGACAACATCACCATAAGTCATTGCAACAATCCAAGCATAAGGTGGTTAGGGCTTGCACCAGAATGATTGGAGCATCAAGGGAGGTGGGGCAGGTATTTGAGAGATTTTGCAAAAGTTAAATAGATGGACCTTGGCAAGAGATTGGATCTGAGAACTGAAAGATAGTGAGGAGTTGAGGATAACTACTAGGCTATAAGACTGGAGGATTGGGAGGATGGTGGCACCCTCAAAAGTAATAGGGAAGTTTGGAAGAGAAAAGGATTTGGGGAGAAAGATAAACTGGTTCCATTTTGGATGTATTGAGTTTAAGATGAATACTGGACATCAAGTTCAGGATGTCTGAAAAACAGTCATAGATGGAAGGGAAGGGAAGGGGAGATAAAGGGACAGGAGGGAAAGAAAGAAAAGTGGTGTGATAGATAGGAGGAAAACCAAGAGTAAGTGGAGTCCTGAAAACTTAAAGAGAAGAGACTATCCAGGAGATGGGGAAGATCAGCAGTATCAGAGGCTACAGAAAGGTCCAGAAGAATGAGGACCAAAGGGCAACGAATTTGGCAATGAGGCCTTTGAGTATCTTTGGAAAGAGCAGAAATTAGGAAGTTGGAAGCCAGGTTGTAAGGGGTTAAGAGGAGGGTGAGAGGAGAGGTACCTATAATAGACAGTCTTCTCAAGAAGATTAGTCAGAGTGATAGAGGATTATATTTAGCAGGGATGAAGGGATCAAGTGAGGGTTTCAGAGGGAGGTAGATAGAAGAGACATGGGCATGTTTATAGGCAGTAGGGGAGAAGTCAGTAGACAGGGAAAAAGTGAAGATAAGTAAGAGAGTGAGGCTGACAGAGGCGGCAGTCTGTTGGAGGAGACAGGATAGAATGAGATCCCTAGTGAAGGTGGAGAGGTGGACATTGTTAAGGAGTCAATCACCTCTTCTTGTAGAAAGAAGAGATAGTGGCAGAAGGCATCTGAATGATATATGATAGCCCCTCTGGCCTTATTAGTCTGCTTCATAATATAGAGATGGGTGAGGCATCTAGGTTGACTCAGTGCATAAAGGGATGGCATAGCAGTCAAGAAAACCTAATTTCAAATCTTGCCTCAGACAGCTGGATGACTATAGTGACCACCCAAATTCTCTGAGCCTCAGCCCTCCCCACACTCCATCTGCAAATTAGGATAATACCTACATCCCAGGGATACTGAGGATCAAATGAAATAATGTGTAAAGTTCTTATGAATTCAAAGCTTACAGTGCTATATAAATGCTAGCTATTATTATTATTAGTAGTAGTAGTAGTAGTATATGTTAATACATTTTTTCTTTCTCTGCCAAATTGGATTGGGAGTTCCTTGACAGGAGCAGCGTCCTCTTTTTTTCATCCCTGTATCCCCTGCACTGAGCATAATGCCTCATCCATGTAAACCTTAGGTACCTACTATGTGTGTCAAGTACTTCTGTTTCCAGGAACACTGAAATGGAACCCCCAGAGCATTCTCCACCCCCAATATAATACAGATTACTTTTGCCTATAAGAATTCAAGGCTGAGGACACCTTTCATTTTGTAAAGTCTAATGCGAAGAAAAGAAAAACACTGAAAGCATTCTCTGCTGGGCAATATTGTAGAATTGGGAATGATGGCACAGTGATAAGAGAAGTCTGTCCAAAACTTGAACAGTACTCTTACCTGCTCCTTTTTTTTAAGGCAGTGGGGTTAAGTGACTTGCCCAGGGTCACACAGCTAGTAAGTGTCAAGTATTTGGTCTGAGGTCAGATTTGAACTCAGGTCTTCCTGACTTCAGGGCCGGTGCTCTATCCACAGCACCACCTAGCTGCTCCCCTGCTCCTTCTTATTCTCACTGTTAGGAAACAGTGAAAGAGTGGGGCTGGTGGAACCAGATCAAGGAGGGCCTTAAATGCTGTCCTGAGATACTGGATTTGCTAGTTTCTAATAAACAATAGCTTCAATTTCTAGAGGAAGTTCAGGTTGGCAAAAAAAGGTTTTTATATGTTATCATATTTCATACCCACAAAAACCCTACGAGGCAGGTACCCATCTTTACAGATGATGAAACTGAGGCTCAGAGACGATAAGTGACTTGTGTCACTCCTATGTTCTTTAACTCTTCTTCTGCTCCCTCCTTTCTCCCAACTTGGACAGAGTGGCTGGTATAAAGCAGAGGGCTGGCTAGGATGAGGCAAGTTATTTCTGTTCTTTCAAAGTCAGTTTCCTAATCTATAAAATGAGTATATTAAATTCCATTCCAGGGATTCCGTATCACCTCCAGGATCAAATACAAAATTCTTTATATGGTGTTCAAAGATCTTCATGACCTAGTCTTGAACTACCTTTTTAGGCTTCTTACACTTTACTTCCTAACCCCTAAGCCTTACTCTGAGATCCAGTGACACTGGGTTCATTGCTTTTCCTCACACAAGATAACTCCATCTCCAGCCTCCAGGTATTTTCACTAGATGTCCTCCATGCCTGCAATTTCCTCCTCCCCCATCTCTGTCTCTTGCCCTCCCTGATTTCCTTCAAGTTGCATCTAAAATCCCACCTTCTACAGGCAGGTAGCCTGTCCTGATTCCTCCTTAACATGTCTCTCTGCTGATTACCTCCAGTTTATCCTGTATATATATTGTGTGTGTGTATATATGTATATATATATATACATCCTGCATAGTTGTTTACATGTCTCCCTGCATAGGTTCTGAGCTTGTGGAGATCAAGGACTGTTCTTTGCCATTCTTTGTGTCCTCATTGGTCAGCACGGTGTCCGGCACACAGCATTTAATAAAATTTTGTTAATGGACTGACTGACTAGATTATGTCTAAGGTTTATTTTAGCTTTAAATCAGAAGATTGCTTCACTATTACTTTTTCTTGACTTTCATTCAATTCTCCAAATTCTCACTTTTTCTCCTTTGCAACGTCATTCTTGTCTCACGCCATTCCGTAACGCCATTGTCTTTCTGGCTCTGTATCATTTTCTTTTTAAGCAGTGCATCTTTGCCAAAAATGAAAATAGGTGTATATAGAAAATCTAAAAATACAGAGGAAGTGAAGACTTACTTCAAAATAAGTGTATCGACAGAAAGAAGATAGTGCTAGGTAAACAGATTAAAAGTAAGTTTATTGAAAGTAGAGACAGTAAAATCAAAACTGGGGACAAAAATGGTACAATAATAGTTTGTGTATTTCAGTGTGTTCTGACCCTTCATATCTGGCTCTTCCACATATCTGTGATCTCACTGATGTGGATATACCTTTCAGTGGTACAGAATACAACCCAATCGTACTCAGCCTGTGTGGCTTTCATCCATAACCTCTTCTAAAGGCCCTATAGTAGGTACACCCAACCTGCAAAGGGGACAAAGGAGGGAACTTCCTTGAGATCTCTTCACTTTGCCTATATTCAAAGAGACCACATAAGCTGCCTACTGATTACTGTATTTCTCTATTCAACCATATAATTGGGCCATCTCCCTGTCCAGTCATGTATCTTTCAAATGGCATGTCTTTCAATTCTAATGACATTGGTAGTTGCATGGCAAAGGACAGAATGTTGGACCTGAAGTCAGGAAGACCTGAGTTTGAATCCTGCCTCAGGTATCAATTTATTTCCCACTTTAAGACTAGTGGACCTAAGGTATGGGAAATTGAAGAGACTTAATCAATATCATATGGCAATGTCAGTATTTAAGCAGGGCTTATTGATGTCAGACTCAATGCTCTTTCCGTGAAACTATTCTCAACAGCTAAGTAGGACCTTGGAAAAGGCAAAAAACTTGGAATCATGGCCATGGGTAAGGCACTTAACCTCTCTCTGCCTCCATTTCCTCATCTGTAAAATGGAAACAATAATCTACTTCCCAGGATTATTGTGAGGTAACAAATGCAAATACAAACCTTACAGTACTATATAAATTATAAAATACCTGAAATTAGTATTATAGCTACTTAACAACTAAACTAATAACTACAGTCCAATCCAAAAAATGACTAAAAATCTACTACATTGAACCACCTGAGCTAAATAAAGTTCAAGAACTTTTAAAAATGTTGTCATTAATTCTAACTCATGAAATATACAACATATTTTCTAATCCTTTCTGAGGCCTCAGGGAACTGCTTGTTTTTGTTTTTGTTTTCTTGTTTTTGTTTTTTAATGCACTATTAGTATACAAGAAACACAATATCTTTTGGGGGGAAATATATGTTATCTTCTCAAGAGATAGAACTACTTCAAGGTAATAATAAGAAAACACTGAGTTAACACTGTGTAAAAACATTAAACTTATCTTTTTTCCACACCTCCCAGTGCCTTTGATTGGTTTGCAAATGTTCTCATTTGATGGTAAATGATTCCATTACAGTGATAATAACTACTGGCAGAGACATGGAACATTATAACAGTAAGAACTCATATTTGTTCTCACTGTGGGATCTATGGAGGGTGTTTCTTCTGAATTGCTCACTGTCATCTTCAGGGAGTTCATGAGTGAGAAAGTGAGTGAGGCTTAATCTTCCACAAGCATTGCTTTGCAGAATGATTTGTAGAGTAAGTTTGCTACTAACCTTTTCCAATTTTCAGAAATTAGATACAGAAGTATTGAAAAAAAAAGACCTGGAAACATCCAGGATAATAGGTAGTGGGCACTAACAATTTTAAGTCAACATGATGGATTAGTTATATGACATTTGATAAGAAGGGGTCAAGTACCACCCATATGTACCATACATATGTGTACATACACATTTATATTTATATGCATATATGTATGTGTGTGCTTATATATACATACACACATACAGATACATATATATGATGTATACCTACACATATATATGCATATACCTGTGTATATGTGTTTATCTATATCTATCTGTATAGATACAAACATATATAGTTGGCCTTTATATATGTCTGTTTATAGGTACAGATATAGATTTAGATGTAGAAGAAGAAATATAGATATGGAGATGGAGATAAAGAGATAGTACATATATATATATATAAATATATATGTGCATATATATCCATAATGAACTTCTCATGCACTCTTCATGCTTATTCCCTGATCTTATGTATTGGGCCCTAGACATATTATCAATAGTCATTTATATATCATGCATATATGACTTTTAGCAGTGTCTTCTGGTTACCTCTCTTCTTGTCCTTTCCACTAATGTGAGTTGCTGTGTTGTGTGATAACATGTGGGAAAATATATCCCATTTACACATGCAGAAATTTTGTAATTTTTTCTAAATACGATTGAATATCTTGCTTTTAGATTAATGTGTCCCTGATTTACTGGTAAAAATAAACTCATTTATATGGACTCATGACTTATAGTTATGACTAGATGATCACCAACAGAATACTTTGAACCTAGGACAGAGGTACACTAAATGGGAATATAGAAGAATGTTATGTCATTGTCAAAACACCAGAGTAAGAAGTGCTGGACTCTTTATTCAATACACGATAGAGAGCAGCAAACATTTATTAAGTACTCATTATATGTCTTAATTATTCAAGTAAATATTCCCTTACTATCTCAATCAACTTTGATTAGTGATCAAGTGGTTCTTTATAGATAATATAAAGATATTATTCCAACTAGTTTCAGTCTAATCATTAGATTACAAATTAGTGATACCCAAAACAATAAGTCCAAATTTAACAAATTTCCATGCATTACATTGAGAGATGTAAAGGGATCATTTACACTAGTCTTCACTCTCTAGCATATTGTTTTCTTTTTTTAGAAAAATGGATTCTTACATGATTTTTGTTCACTAAATGAAGGCTAGACAAGGCAATACTTGCTTGAATTGGATTGCATGTGTATTTTTTAAATTAAACATTAATGTACCCAATGATTAAAGTTATTTTATGCTTAAAATACATGTAATTCCATTTACATAGACAAGTACTATGTGATGAATTGGTTCCTTTATTATTAGAAATGGTCCTCTGGTTAAAAAAATTATCTGGATTGTTAAATAGTTCAATTTAAATACTTTTTGCTTATTTGGGACAATGGAGGCAATATTCCTATAGAATCAATAACAGAGACTAGCAATCAATTTTCCAGAAAAAGAGAAACAAAGAGAAGAAATTGAATAAGGAAAATGACAGAGTTCGATCAAAACATCCCTCTTCTCTAATACTTCAAGAAGAGAAAGGATTTTGATGCAACTTTCCCTAACTTCTGAAAATTTAAAGCCAAAAAAGTTATTTAGAAAAACATAGGGAAAATAAGTTTTCCATTTAGTTAAAAGAAATTCACTCAATCACAAAAAATTAAATGAATATCCATAGTACCAGAAAATTAAGCCAGGAAATATTAGTGAATCTCATAGAATAAACTGTCAGATCAACTTAGTTTCATTATTTTAATCACAACTACTGACGTTTAAAAATCTGGAGTAATAATATTTTCCTATTTTGCTTAACATAGAATATTTAAAGTTAATAATTAATATTAACCAATTTGAAGGGAAAACTAGAAGTATACAGTTGGAGATGAATCAAATATATATATATGTGTGTGTCCATGTACATACATATATCACATGTGTACATGTGCATATTTCAGCAAATCAGATGGCACACTTTCATATATTCACTATACATATATGCATATGGAAATGTGTGTATATATGTAAATGTATATAAAATCAACAAGTGACCTTTCTCTGCTCTTTCCCTCTCCCCCAAAAAACAAGCCTTCTTCACAGGACATATCAGTACCTATCCTGTTAACCTTGAAGAATTCTCTGGATTTCTTTTTTTTCTCTTCCTCTCCATCTCCAGCCTACTTCCCCATCCCGTCATCAAAGCCAAATCTTTTATCTAATCCTCAACGGACTCTGCTTTCTTTCTTATTTTTCTTCTAAGAAGGATTTCTAATCCTCTCTAATTGGCTCACTGTCCCAAAACTTTCCCTGCCTCTCTGCACTGTACTCTTTTCACTTTCTGGTGAAAATCTAACCATCTTTCACTCACTTCTAAAATGTATTTTCATTTTCATTAAATCAGGGCTCACGGTTTCCTTTTTTATCTTTTTTTTTCTTTCTATTAAAATTTTTAGATGTCTTCTTCTTAGATTAGCAGTAGAATGACCTAGGCTTAAGGCCTAGCTCTTCCATTTAGTTGCTAAGTGAACTTGACCATTTAACCATCCTGTGCCTCATTTTCCTCTTCTGTAAAATGTGGGTAATAAAAATCTCTGCTAATCACCTCATTGGATAATTTCAAAACTTAAATCATATATGTATGTAAATAGCTACATAGATGTGAGCAATTATTTTCAGTCTTTTGCTTTTCATCACTTTTTTAATTTTTTTTTTTTTTTTTAGGCAATTGGGGTTATGTGACTTGCCCAGGGTCACACAGCTAAGTGTCAAGTGTTTGGTCTGAGGCTGAATTTGAACTCAGGTCCTCCTGACTTCAGGGCCTGGGCTCTACCCACTTCACCACCTAACTGCCCCTTGCTTTTCATCACAAATCATAGATTCTCTTTATTCCTTTATCTTCTTTCCAATCAATTATCATGCATTTGTTAAACACCTATTAATAAGCCAGGCACTATGGTAGGCACTGGTGACAAAAGACAAAAATTAAATACTCCTTGACCTCAAGCTTACATTTTATCAGGGGAGAGAGCATGTACATTTGTGGCCATAAACAAAAGTGATAAAAGCTTATTATTTGGGGGAAAGGAATAGTAGGAAGAAAGGAAGCAAACATTTATAAAGAACCTAGTATGTGTTCAGCCCTTTGTCAAGCACTTTACAAAAACTCACATTTGAGCTTCACAACAATGCTGTGAGTTAGGCACTATTATTATCTTCATTTTATAATTGAGGAAACTGAGGCAGTGAGAGCTTGTGACTTGTCCAAGGTCACGCAATTATCTGAGGTTGGATTTGAATACAGGTCTTCCTAACTATAGGCCCAGGCTTCTATCTACTATGCCATGCTAGCAGCTAGGAGATCAGGGAAGGCCTATACGTAGAAAGTAATACTTGATCTGACTCAGAAAAAAATCTCCAGATTCTAAGAGGGGAGAAAAAAGTACATTCTAGGTATGGTGTACTACCAGTAGACTGTAAGTCTATATATGAGGAACAGTAAGAAGGCAAATTCTATTGGGTTACAGATATGTAAGGGGGAGTAATATTTAATAAGCCTGGAAAGGTAGTATGCTATGAGATTTTTGAAGAGCTTTGAATGACAAATCTGTATGATTTCTTTCTCTGTCACAAAAATTATCCCATCAAAAATACAAAACAAATATGCTGAACTTTCCTGTATTTATCCTAGAGTTGATGGAAGGTTGGCAAATGATCATCTTATTCAAAATCTCCAAGCCAGATATACATTGAAACAGTCTATGATACCTCTTCCTCAATCTAGTGTTCTTTATCTTCTCACTTCTAACTTTCGTATTTTCTATTTCACCAAGACATTCCCCCTCCTTCCAGGAATGTAGGATCATCACTTCGTAGACAAGTCACAGAGTGTGCTTTTCAGGCACATTCTATTTGATCTCCCTACCCTCAACATATGAAACTGCAATCATCATTTGGATTTTATGGTTTTTTTTCCCTTTAATTAAATCATACAATATCAACAATCATTCTTACAGACTTTGGACTACTGTTTAACCTACTGATTGACTATTGCCTTTTCCAGGGAAAGTTGTTCTCATAATATGGAAATGTAACAGAGTTTAAATAAAACCATTTTTTAAAAAATCTCGACAAAGACTGATGCAAAGTAATATAAACACACTGAGTTGTCCATTAGTATATCTTTAAAAGTATATCTTGTTATTTCATTACCACCTTTCAGCTGCAATGTGAGGTAGCTGATAAAATGTTGCAATGAAAGTCAGGAAGACTTGGGATCAAATCCCATCCATGATATTTCATAGTTGCAAGAGTCCGGGCAAGTAATGAAAAACCCAGGGCCTCAGTAAACAACTAGCACTTAATTACTGTTTCATAAAAAAGACTGTGATTTCATTCATTTTTGTCTTTACCTCCCCAATGCCTTGCACATAGAAGCTACTTTAAAAATACATTGGAAATGGTTTAATTGATTGATTCTTCCTTATGAAAAAGACTGCATGCTACAACTGCAAAAATATAATAGACCCTATGCAGCTGCTCACCTCAGGAAGAAGTAGTTTACTTTTGATGCAAGTTATAGACATCTTGAAACTGAAAACAATGAAACGAGGGAACTGAAAATACATTTTAAAGTTAACAGAATCTGTATGTGTTTCTCATCTCTAGCTCCTTGAACTTTTTACAGTAAAATAAATAAATAAATGGGCTTTCAGCTGAGCCTTGATGCTAATCTGAATTATTTTTTTTTTCTGGGCTAATGCGGCATTTCTTTTGGAAAGGGAAGTCATCAGAGCAGAATCTGACCTACCATTTTAATTCAGGCTGATGCCAATGTGACTTACTTTCATAAGTGAAATGCATTACCACTAACTAATTACAGTAATCTAGTTTCTCTTCAAAGAGCCAAAGGCTTTCAATGATGAAAGGAATGAACTAAAGAAGTTAATGAAATGAGGAGGGGAGCTGGCTCCCTTTCAATCAATGTTTTTGATGACAATATCCTATAGAACATACATCTATTGTATGAACCCAGTAATATCTTCAAGAAGAACCAGGATTAAACATTGATGATTTTCTGATTTCTTGAGAGAAGATGAATTTATATCAATAAATGGACAGATAATTTTGTAGCCTCAAGCAATAGTTTGTTGTTTGTGATGTGTATTAGATGCCATCCTGAATATCAATGGTGCTTAGAAGCTATTTAAATTGAATGTTGAGCTTAAAATGTTAATTTATGCAGCAATTATAGAGTCATTTGTGTGAAAATGCAGCAAATTTAAGGTAATTTAAAAATGCTAGAAGCTGGTAGACAGGGTAAAAACCTGATAGGCTCTTTATAAACTGTCAAATTAAGTGTAGTGTTGTTATGGACACTTTGTATTAGTAATGATGGAATAAAGTATTATTTATTACCCTTGCTAAGTATGTCAAGATTCATCCTTTTTAAACCTGATATCATTCTGATTATAATTACATTTTTTTCTTTCACACACATAATTGACAATGCAATGTCACACATACTAGTGTAAGTTCATTAATTTAAGGCCAAACTAAATGAGCTATTTAATATATATAGTATATTTGATACAAATACATATATATTTATAGTGTTTAGTATATAGCTATTTAGTAAATATAGAGAGTAAAAATGCATATATGTGTTCTTAAATGTATGGTGACCCATTCTATCAAGATGTGCTAGTAAAGGAAACAAAATATTAACCTGATGTATAAGGCAGTTTTAGCAAGTTTTCCAGCTAAGATAAACAAACTACTCTGATTTAGGGGTCTACTAAGACCACTAGTTTTCAGGAATTGAGATGTAATTGTGCCCCTGTAATCTTTTGGTCAGACTATATTTGTATGTATTGTATGTCATTCTGATTACCACATTTTAAGATGGATATTGATAAACTTGAGAAATTTCAGAGGATGGTAGCCAAAATGGTGAAATGTCTATAATCCATGATAAAGGAAGATCAGTTAAAAATACTTAGAATATTATGCCTGGAGATGGCTCACATTGTTGCAAGGGAAATTTAAACAATAAATAATATGAGGTCATTTCTCAGAGCATAATATCATTTATTACTAGGGCATGCAATCTATTAATAAAGGACAGGTCAATGGCATGCCTCCATTTATACCAAAGACCCAGAGGGAAGGCTGATCTATGTCTTTTATACCTAGGTATGTCATCCTGCTGATTGTCCTGACAGTACATCATTGGGACCTCTCCTGGCAATCTTGATGGTTTAATAGTTTAATGAGGAGGTAGGCTGAGAGTTCTCAGCTCCCTCCCATCTTTGGGACCAGGAAATCAGTAGACTAGCCCTCAAATGGAATCAATCAAGCCCCTCTCTGACCCCTAAAGAATAGGAGTTGCTAGCAATGTTAACCAGAAAAAATAAGTAATCTCAGCCAGGTTTTCACTGGCTTATTATCCCTCTTTGTAGACCAGGAAAACCCAAACATTAGTGAAGAGAACAAGGACAAGGTTCATACTCCCTGGGGGAGGGTCTAACTCAAATAGGGTCTTGTTTATAGAGTAAACAAAAGCCTGGGTCCCATTTTGGGTAGGACCTACCCCAAACTAGTTAATGAGCAGATACATTGGAGGCTAGTAGTGATCACATTACTTCGTCATGCCCTTCAGAGACTGTCTGGCCTTTTCAGGAGTGGAGTCTAACTATGAAGAGAAGGAAAAAGGATGGATCAGAAATTGGTTATTAATATAATAGAGCACTGAAGAGCTTTTATGTGGAATAGCAATTAGACTTGACCTGTTTAGACCCAGAGACTAGAATTGGCAGCAATAAGTAGAAGTTGAAAGAAGGCATATTTAGGCTTAATATTGGAGGAGAGAGAAGAGGTATCAAGTACTACTTGATTCAATTATAAAAATAAGAGTCATTGCCTCATAGATAATCAAAAGATATGAATAGGCAATTTTCAGAGGACAAAATCCAAAATATCAATAACCATATTAAAAAATGGTCTAAATTACCAATAATTTGTTCAGTTGTTTTTCAATTGTGTCCAACTCTCCATGACCTTATTTGGGGTTTTCTTGGCAAAGATACTAGAGTGGTTTGCCATTTCCTTCTCCAGCTCATTTTACAAATGAAGAAACTGAAAAACACAATTAAATGACTTGCCCAGGGTCACAAGCTAGTAAGTGTCCAAGTCCAGATTTGAACTCAGGAAGATGTCTTCCTGACTCCAGGACTGGCACTCTATCTATTATGCCACCTAGATGTCAAATACTAATAATTAGAGAAATACAAATTCAAACAACTCTCAAGTAATCACCTCACACCCATCAGATTGGTAAAGGTAAAACAAAGGAAAATGAAAAAAAAAACTGGAGGGGCTATGCAAAAAAATAGGTAGACTGATGTATTGTTGGTGGAGCTATGAACTGGTCCAGCCATTCTGGAAAACAACTTCAAATTATATCCTAAAAGCTATCAAACTGTGCATCCTTTTTTTCATAGCTTTTTTTCATACCCAGTGCATAGCTTTTTCACTATTTGATCCATACTCCAAAACAATTAAAGAAAGGGAGATTAGGATCTGAGTATATTAAAATATTTGTAACAAATAGCTCTTTTGTGGTAGCAAAAAATGTAAATTGAAGGTATGTCCATTAGCAAGGGGATGGCTGAAAAAGGTGTATGAATGTGGTACAATACTATTGTGTTATAAGAAATGATAAGGGGAATAATTTCAGAGAAACCTTGGAAGACTTATAAGAACTGATGCAGAATAAAATGAATAGAACCCAGATAACAGTTTATATAACAGCAATGTTGTAAAGATAATCAACTGTGAAAGTCTTGAGAACTCTTATCAGCATAATGATTAACCATGATTCCAAAGGATTCATATTATAACAGGTTACTTCCCTCCTGTTAAATAGGTGTTAGATTTATAATGTAGATTTATACTTATTTTTGTCCATGGCAAATACAGGGATTTATTTTCCTAGATATGTTTGTAATAGGAAGTTTTGATTCTCCTGCTTTCTCAGTGGGGGAGGAGAGATGGAGGTCTTTTATATGTGACATAAACACCTTTGGCAATATGTTGAAACCTATGAACCCATTATCAGAATAACATTTTAATTCACAAAATAAAATCCATAATATTAAAAAGTAAACTAATTATTTCAAAATACAGTTCTCAAAATACAATTTTTAAAAAACATTTTAAACAATTCTTGGGCCCTAGGTTAAGAACTCTTGCTTTAAGAATTGCAAAGCTAGGGGGCGCAGCCAAGATGGCCAAGTAAAAGCAATGACTTGTTTGAGCTCTCCCCCAAACCCCTCCAAATACCTACAAAAAAAAAAGACTCTAAACAAATTCTAAAGCAGTAGAACCCAGAAAAAGGCAGAGAGAAACAAATTTCCAGCCCAAGACAACCTGGATGGTTGATCAGAAAGGTATGTTGTACCAGATGAGGAGAGGAACACAGTTCGGCATGAGCACACAGGCAAAACAGGCCTCAGCGAACCTGGACCAGGCCTCAGATGACTGAACCATGGTCAGCTGTAGTGGTTTCCAGACTTCTAAACCCATAAACACCAACATAAACTTAGAAGATCAGTAGGAAAAGTCTGTGACTTCAGTGAGAGAGAAGCTTGGTCCCAGCCCCAGTCCCCGAGCATGGCCCCAGGGTGATGGCTACTTCCAGAGCTTCAGGTTCACAGACTGAGGGTGAATTGAGTAGTTAATCAGATTGGAATTGAAGGGCTCTCTTTGCTGGTGCTGACACAGGATTCTCTTGCTTTGCCCAGGCTTAGATCTAGGTCACAAGTTTGAGTGGCAATCCTGGGGAAAGAAGGAGTGCCAGCATGGTGGAGCTTGTAGTAGCGGTGGAGAGGAAATTCTACTCACAATTCCAGGGCAGATAAGAGTATTTGTGGTCACTCATACATCAGGGCACAGGCCAGGAAAGGAGTAAACACCTCACCCTTGATCATACTACCTTGGAAGAACTGAAAATTTACAGGTCCCCAGAAATATCTCTGAAAACAGCTGCACAAAATGCCTGAAGCTTGGGACACTGCATTCCCCACACTGGAAGCAGACCCCCTACATTAACAAAGAGTTTATAACTCAAGTACTTGGCTGGGATCATAAGCAAACCTCCCAAAAAAGTCAGACCATAGAATCTTTCTTTGGTGACAAAGAAGATCAAAACATACAACCAGAAGAAGACAACAAAGTCAAAGTTCCTATATCGAAAGCCTCCAAGAAAAATATGAATTGGTCCCAGACCATGGAAGAGCTCAAAAAGGATTTTGAGAAGCAAGTAAGAGAAGTAGAGGAAAAACTGGGAAGAGAAATGTGAGTGATGCAAGAAAATCATGAAAAACAAGTCAACAGCTTGCTAAAGGAGACCCAAAAAAATACTGAAGAAAATAACACCTTAAAAAATAGCCTAACCCAAATAGCAAAAGAGGCCCAAAAAGCCAAAGAGGAGAAGAATGCCCTAAAAAACAAAATTGGTCAAATGGAAAAGGAAGTCCAAAACCTTACTGAAGAAAATACTTCCTTAAAAATTAGAATGGAGTAATTAGAAGCTACTGACATTATGAGAAATCAAGACACTGTAAAACAAAACCAAAAGAATGAAAAAATAGAAAACAATGTGAAATATCTCATTGTAATGACAACTGACCTGGAAAATAGATCCAGGAGAGAGAATTTAAAAATTATTGGACTATCTGAAAGCCATGATCAAAAAAAGAGCTTAGACATCATCTTTCAAGAAATTATCAAGGAAAACTGCCCTGATATTTTAGAACCAGAGGGCAAAATAGAAATTGAAAGAATCCACTGATCACCTCCTGAAAGAGATCCCCAAAGGAAAACTCCTAGGAATATTGTAGCCAAATTCCAGAGTTCCCAGGTCAAGAAGAAAATATTGCAAGCAGCCAGAAAGAAACAATTCAAGTATTGTGGAAACACAATCAGGATAACACAAGATTTAGCAACTTCTACATTAAGGGACCACAGGGCTTGGAATATAATATTCCAGAGTTCAAAGGAGATAGGATTACAACCAAGAATCACCTGCCCAGCAAAACTGAATATAATCCTTCAGGGAGAAAAGTTGACATTCAAGTCCATAGAGGACTTTCAAGTATTCTTAATGAAAAGACCAGAGCTGAATAGAAAATTTGACTTTCAAATATAAGACTCAAGTGAAACATGAGGAGGTAAACAGGAAAGAGAAATCATAATAGACTTATTAAGGTTGAACTGTTTACATTCTGCATGGAAAGATGATACTTGTAACTCATGAAACCTTTATCAGTATTAGAATAGTTGGAGGGAAAATTATATGTATGTTTGTAGATAGATAGATAGATAGATAGATAGATAGATAGATAGATAGATAGAGGGCACAGGGTGAGTTGAACATGAAGAGGTGATATCTGGAGAATAAAATTAAGGGGTGAGAGAGGATTATACTGGGAGAAGGAGAAAGGGAGAGGTAGAATAGGGTAAATTATCTCACATAAAATAGACAAGAAAAGGCTTTTACAAAGGAGGGGAAACAGGGGAAGATGAGAGAGAATGAGTGAATCTCATTCTCATTGGATTTGATTTAAGGAGGGAATAACACACACACATACTCAATTGGGCATGGAAATCTATCTTACCCTACAGGAAAATAGGAGGGGAAGGGGAAAAGAGAGCAGGAGAATGATAGAGTGGAAGGCAGATTGGGGGAGGGGTAATCAGAAACAAACACTTCTAAGGAGGGAAAGGGTCAAAAGAGAGAGTAGAATAAATTGGGGGTGAGATAGGATTAAGGGAAATATACTTAGTTTTTCACAACATGACTACTAGGGAAGTGTTTTGCGTGACTACACATGTATAACCTGCATCAAGTTGCTTGCCCTCTCAATGAGGGTAGATGGGGAGGGAGGAAGGGAGAAAATTTGGAACCCAAATTTTAAAAACAAATGTTAAAAAAATTGTTTTCACTTGCAACTGGGAAATAAGATATACAGGAAATGGGGTATAGAAATCTATCCTGCCCTACAGGAAAATTGAAGGGGAAGGGGATAAGAAAAGGGGGGGAATAGAAGGGAGGGCAAATTAGAAAAAGGGGTATGCAGAATACACGCCATCTTGTGGTGAGGGAAGGGGCAAGATGGTTAGAAAATTTGGAACTCAAAATCTTGTTGGAAGTGAATGTTGAGAACTAAAAATAAATAAATTAATAAGATTTGCAAAGCTCATTTTCAATTGGACTTCCAAGATCCAAGAGGGCAGAGTAAGAAGTAAGTTGTTCTCACCCTTTCTTATTGACCTTTGAAAGCCCAGAAAATATCACCCCATGAAAAATCTTGGAATAGCTGAGCCAACAGAAAAACAGAGTGCAGCAGGAAGCTTGGGGGGACAATGGGAAAGACCCCTCTTGCTCTGAGGCAAGGGGAGCAGTACAGTATGGAAAGCATCCTAGCAAGCCAGTGGCAAGCCCCACCTCAGCAAATCAGGGGGTGGTACAGCAAGCTATCACCAGGACCCCCTGAATGCCTCAGCATAGGCAGGGGAACAGGTAGATGCCAGCTCAGAAAACCAACATGTGCCCCAGAGTTCTCCAGAAGCCAAATCCCCTGGTGTTTCAGCATAACTCCAGGCTGGCAGACATCCTCCAGCAGCCAAATAATCGAGTGCTCTAAAGAAGCCCAGGGGAGCTGGCATCCCCAGGGGCCAGACTCCCCACCCGCACCCTAAGAGCTCCAGTGCTGCTGACCCCAGCTCAGCACCAAGTAAGCTGTCAGACACCTACAGCCTCCGCCTGCCAGCACCTGCGGCTCCAGGACACAAAGCCAGTGAACAGGTCTTGGTCTCCCAGCACAAGAAGTTTGGGTCAGTGCCTCTTGCGTTCCTTCAGAAGAGCTTAACTTTAAAAGCCAGGAAATAGGCAAACACCATGAGAAGAAAGCAGAAATGGACAATGACCAAAGATTCTTATTGTGGGAATGGGGAAAATCAAGGCACAAATTCAGAAGAAGACAACAGTGTCAATATACCCACACCCAAAACCTCAAAGAGGAATATGAATTGGTCTCAAGCCCAAAAGCCTTTTTGGAAGAACTCAAGAAGGATTTTAAAAGTCAAATAAGAGAGGTAGAAGAAAAATTGGGAAAGGAAATGAGAGTTGTGCAAGAGAGAGTTAATAGCTTGCAAAAAGAAGGACAAAAATTGACTGTAGAAAACAAGTCCTTAAAAAATACAATTGGCCAAATGGAAAACAAAGTATGCTGAAGAAAACAAGTCCTTTGAAAATACAATTGGCCAAATGGAAAAAAAGTACACTGAAGAAATCAACTACTTAAAAAGTAGATTTGGCCAAATGGAAAAGGAGGCACAAAAACTCACTAAAGAGAAGAACTCCTTAAAAGGTAAAATGAGCCAAATGGAAAAGGAGGTACAAAATCTAAAAGAAGGAAACAATTCACTAAAAATTAGAATTGGGCAAGTGCAAGCTAATGATTCTGGGAGATATCAAGAATCAGTCAAACAGAAACAAAAGAATGAAAAAATACAAGAAAACATAAAATACCTCATTGGTAAAACAACTGACCACAAGATGGCATGTATTCTGAATATCTGATGGTCTACCTGAAAACCATGATGAAAAAAGAGCTTAGACAGCATCTTTCAGGAAATCATCAGGGAAAACTGCCCTGAGATGCTAGAACCGGAAGGTAAAAAAAGTCATCAAAAGAATCCGCCAATCACTCCTGAAAGAGATCCCAAATTGAAAATGCCAAGAAATATTGTAGCCAAATGCCAAAATTATCAGGTCAAAGAGAAAAAACTGAAAGCAGCCAGAAAGAAACCATTTAAATATCATGCAATCACAGTCAGGATTACATGGGACCTTGCAGCTTCTACGTTAAAAAATCAGAGTGAGTGGAATACAATATTCCATAAGGCAAAAAAGCTTAGATTACAACCAAGGATCAACTACTCAGAGAAACTGAGCATAATCTTTCAGGGGAGGAGATGGATATTCAATGAAATAGAGGGCTTCCAAACCTTTCTGATGAAAAGACCAGAGCTCAACAGAAAATTTGGTCTTCAAATACAAGACTCAAGAGAGACATAAAAAGGTAAACAGAAAATAAAAAACAACAACAACAACACGTTATTAATAAGGGCAAACTGTTTACATCCCTACAAGGGAAGATGACACTTGTAATTCTTGAGAACTGTATTGTTATGACATTTAAAAGGGATATACATAGACAGAGGGCATGAGTATAAGTTGACTTTGATGATAAAAAATCCAATTAAGTGGTGAAAAAAAGGTCGTTCTGGGAGAAGAGGAAAAGAGGTGGCAGACAAGGGTAAATTACATCACATGAAAAGGCACAAAAACTTATTACAGTAGAAAGAAAGGAGGAAGATAAACATTATTTGAATCTTATTCTCATCAGATTTGTCTCAAAAAGGGAATAACATAATCAGTTAGGTATAGAAAACTAACTTACCCTAGGGGAAGTGGGGGGGGAAGGGGAAAGAAAAGGAAAGAGTGGATAGAAGGGAGGGAAGAAGTAGTAAGAATAAAGGGGAAGAAAAGGGAGGGGACTGATAAAAGGGAGAGCAGACTGAGGGAGGCAGTAGTCAAAAGCAAAACTCTAGTGAGGAGGAAAAGGGAGAAAGGAGAGAGAAAAGCATAAATGAGGGGGAGGAAATAGGATGAAGAGAAAGACAGATAGTAATCATAACTGTGAACGTAAATGGGATGGACTCTTCCATAAAATGGAAGCAGATAGCAGAATGGATTAAAAACCATAATCCTACAATATGTTGTTTAAAAACCTGGAAAGACTTACACAAACTGATGCTGAGTGAAATGAGCAGAACCAGGAGAACATTGTACACAGTAATATTGTGTGATGACTGACTTTGATAGACTTAGCTCTTCTCAGCAATGCAAGGATCTTAGACAACTCCAAAAGACTCATGATGGAAAATGCTGTCCACATCCGGAGAAAGAACTTCGGAGTCTGAATGCAGAGGGAAGCATACTATTTGCTCTCCATTTCTTTTGTTGTTTTGTTTTGTCTCTTCTTTCTTGTGGTTCCTCCTATTAGTTCTAGTTATTCTTTACATCATGACTAATGTGAAAGTGTTTAATGTGAATGTATAAGTAGAGCCTATATCAGATTGCATGCCATCTTAGATAAGAGGGAGTAGACGGAGGGGGAGAAAATTTAATACTCAAAATCATACAGATATGAATGTTAAAAACTAAAAATAAATACATTAATCATTTAAAAATGATTTGCAAATTTAATTACTTGAAAAGTATAGTTATGGAAATAGAGTGAGTAGAAAGTCCAGAGCTATGCAACACAAAGACACATAACCTCCAACCACAAGTAAACCCTCTGTCTCAGTATTTTGATGAAAAGAATCACTCAGAAGGGTTCAAATAATCAATTCTTTTAATCAAAGCACATTAAAAATTCCTAGGTAAAAAGCATTCTGCAAGGTGGTAAAAGAATCTTAAAGGAATATAGAAACATAAAAACACAACCAGGAAGGAAATTAAAGCAGTCATCAAGGAAGTTCCCTATACTCCTTGACAAAAGATTCATAACTCGGTCCAAGGTCAATCTACCTGGGGGAAAGGTTAACTCAGTTTTCCCTAGTCTGTTTTAAATTATCTTGGTTCACTAAAGTGCTAGTTGATTTTTAACTATTAGGTTAAGCCAATCCATTTCTGCTAATATTCTGACCCACCACACCATATTTTGACAATCATCCAAGTGACCTATGGGCTGATGGAGTATCCAGCATTACAGAATAAAATCAGTGAGTAGAGAAAGGATCATTATTTTTCTGACTTGACATTGCCCTCATTTAAATAGGGGCTGCTGCCATCAGTCTAAGGGTGTAACCAAGAAAGGAATAAGGAACCATGGCTTGTTGCCACTGTATCCAACTTTCATCATGTATGTTTGATGGGCAATGCCCCTATAGCTTTAGCAAAGGTATCATTAGCATATTTGTAGCCCAAAACGCATTTCATTTGAGCCAATTAAAACCTGAGATTTCTCAGGGTTGATTCAACAACCATATAAAAGATTGTTCTGATTTACTAATGATTTAGAGAAATTTAAATCAAAAGAACTCGATGTTTCATCTCACACTGAACTAAAAGTCAAAGACAATAAATGATAGTAATAGTCAATGTTTCAGAGACTGTGGAAAGATATACACTCAGATATGCTCTTGCTGGAGGTGCAAATTGGTCTAAGCATTCTGGAAAACAATTTGGAATTATGCTTTAAACAGTAACACATATTTATTTCCTCTGATCCAACAAGCTTACTACTAGGCATATACCCCAGGAAAGTCAAAGACAGAGTGAAATATAGCAAAATATTCTTAGCAGAACTTTAGTGATAACAAACAAAGAAGATCCTGCTGATTAAGGAATGGATATACAAGTTTAGGTACTTGAAAGTGATGGACTATTACTATGCTGTAAGAAATGACAAGTGTTCTGGTATTTTTGTTGTACAAAAAAAATGACATGTGAAAAATTGAGGGAAGCATGGGAATACACATGAATTAATGTAGAATAAAATAAATCTAATCAGAATACTACACAAAACAACTTTTCTAGTGTAGATGGGAAGAACAACCAAAAAAATAGACAAGGAAACTAAATACAATGCAGTTACAATGACTATAAAGCCAGGAGCTTGGTTCTGAAGAAGAAAATTCATCTGCCTCCTTTCTTTGTAGAGATGAGGACTGTGGGTATTAAATACTGCATATGCTGGCAGATGGCTGCTGGGTTTGTTGCTTTTGATCACCTGGCTTTACGTGATTTCTTTTCTACTTTTGTTAACTAAGGCATAGCTCCCAAGGTCAAGAAAGGGAAAGAAAAGTATTTGAAAATGAAGGTAATAAATAAACATTTTTTTTAAATAAGTGATAAGGAAAACGTAAATGGAATATTTTTAAGACTACGTTGTAAACATTACATTACCTTGCAATTAACTAGTTATGTGACTTTTACAACCTAATCACTCTTTATCTCATTTATTATATGAAGAAAATTAGGAGATTGGACTAAATCAGGGGTGAGGAACATGCAGCTTGGAGTCCACATGTGGCCCTCTAGGTCCTCAAGTGTGGCTCTTTGACTGAATCCGAACTTCACAGAACAAATCCCTTTAATAAAAAGATGTGTTACCCAGTATCGTCTAAAGTCAAAACTCAGTTTTCCTTCAGTAATATTCACCAGTGATACATGATGCTGGTGTCAGAGTTTCTTGGTTTAACTGATATTATCAGTCCTTTAATTTTAAAATTGTTTTGGACAGGTAGGCCTTGCTGAATTTGGGGCTGGTTTTTTTTGTTAGTTTATTTGTTTTTTGGTGGGGGGAGACAAGGGAATGGAAACTGGACCTTGGAAAGTAATGTATATTTACATCTATTTACAAATTCCTGTACATACAGATATATTTTTAAAGTGTGGATGTAACATCATACTGTGACTTCCATCTTGGTTACAAAAAAGACTCCCTCAGTCAGTTACCTACCCAAATAAAATCAGTTCTAGAAAAAAAAAAAAGGATGTGCTCTGTAAAACTGGGACTCAGTCAAAAGGCTGCGCCCAAACTTCAACGGGCTCGAGGCCATAGGCTCACCATGCCTGGACTAAATTAACTCAATGAGTTCTTCCAGGGTTAAGGAAAAGCTCTGCTATCATTTTTTTTTTATTGGTCTCATAAAGCTGTTATTCATCCTTCCATTCAAATGGGATAGCTTCTATTCTCTTTTTAAATTTTCCTGACACCTATTTTATATTACTGAAATATTTCCTACCACTATTTGAACAGAATGCAATTTCTGAAAAAAAATGAATTATGTAGCTGAGTTTGTGACAGTTCATAATTTGGCTCAAATATGCATACTTCATAAAGTTTACCATTATGATCCAACTTCCCTACATATGTTAGGATTTTGATTCCCTAGTACTCATGAGATTTCTGTGCCTCATCTAAAAGAGGGAGGTTGTGGGGGAGGGGGAACTCCACTAAGAAATTGTGTAGCCAGCTGCATTGGTAGTGCTTTTAGTAATCATCCAGGGATAAGTATGGGAATTGCTATGAAATTTAGTCAGAATAATTACATATTTTTCCCACGGGAGTATCTGACTAATTTTCCACTCCTTTCTAAGGATTAGTATTGAGCTTCTGTTGAATATGAATGATTCTGCTAGCCATTTTGCAGGGTATCAATTTGTTTTCATCATGGTAATGCCATCAGACACCAAGCCAATTAGAAATGGTGGAGATTTCAAGGGAGATTTCCAGCAAACATTTCTTAAAAGATCATCAAGTCCAGTTTGTAAATCATTAACATGGGCCTGAATAAAAACTATTTAAAGCTGTGTTTACACACAACTGTTTTAATTGACTTGATTGTCTAAGTATCCCAAACACACGAATGCAAAAAGCAGTGAAATTGTTTGCTAATAATCACAGTCAAAGTCACTTTTTCTCTCTTAAGCAATAGAATTTCAATTTTGGGGGAGAATAGAAGTTGAAAAAATTTAAAAATAATGTACTTATTTTTAAATGTAACATTAGAAATTCAAATTATGGAGCCAAGACAGCACAGTAAGCAATAAATCACTGTAACTCTCCAATATTCACCTCCAAATAACCATAAAATAGCATCCAAAACAAATACTGGAGCAACAAAACCAGCAAAAAGGTGAAATGAAACAATCTTTTAGCCCCAAAAAATTGGAAAATTGACAATAAAGGTCCATATCGCCTTGATACGAGGGGAGCGCAATCCAGGACAAGAAACATCCCAGCAAGCCAGCAGCAAATGCCACCTCAGCAAACCAGTAAGAGATCCTGAGCCCCAGGGTGGTGGAGCAGGCAAATGCTAAGACCAGGACCCTCTGTGTGCCTTAGCATACCTAAGGTAACCTGCAGATTCCAGTTCAGAGAACCACCACCTGCTTCAGTGTAGCCCCAGGCAAACAAGCATCCTCCAGTGATCATACCACCACCTGCTTCAGTGGAGCCCCAGGGAAAGACAGAAACATCCCGCCAGCTTTAGCACACACCAGACACTACCACTAGGACCCCAACTCAGGACCAGGTAAGCTGCCAGACCTCTATGTCCTCCAGAAGTGGCAGCCACCCCCACTCCACCTACTCAGTGGAGCAACAGAGACTACAGTCCCCCATGGGCGTCAGGCCAACAACAGCGCAGCACCAAGTAAACAGCCAAGACCTGCAGCACCAGCACAAGAAGCCTGAGTCAGTGTCCCTTCCACCCCGAAAGCTGAACTCAAATTTAAAAGAAAAGAAAAAGGGAAAAAAGGGGGAAAAAAGATGAACAACAACAACAACAAAAAAAAAAGAATCTGACCATATAAAGTTATTATGGTGACAGGGAAGACCAAGACACAAACTCAGAAGAGGACAACAATGTCAAAATGCCCATGGGTAAAACTCCAAAGAAAAATGAGAAGTAGTCTTAAGCACAGAAAGAACTCATAGAAGAGTTCAAAAAAGAGCTTAAAAATCATTTGAGAGGTAGAAGAAAAATTGGGAAAAGAAATGAGAATGATGTAAGAGAATTATAAAAAAGAGCCAACAGCTTGGGAAACTGCTTAAAAAGTAGAATTGGACAAATGTAAAGGGAGATACAAAAATCTACTGAAGAAAACAATACCTTAAAGAGTACAATTGGCCAAGAGGAAAAGAAAATGCAAAAGCTAATTGAGGAAAACAACACCTTAAAAGCTAGAATTGGGCAAGTAGAAATTAATGACTCTGTGAGACATCAAGAATCAATGAAACAAATTGAAAAGAATAAAGAAAATGGAAGAAAATGTAAAATACTTCATGGGAAAAGCAACTGACCTGGAAAACAGATACAGGAGAGATAATGTCAGAATCATTAGACTAACTGAAAGCCGTAATCAAAAGAAGGACCTGAACACCATCTTTCAAGAATTTATCAAGAAAACTGCCCTGTTGTCCTGGAACCAGAGGGCAAAATAGGCATTGAAAGAATCCACCAATCACCTCAGGAAAAAGATCCCAAAATAAAAACCCCAAGGAACATTGTAGCCAAATTTCAGAACTATCAGGTCAAGGAAAAAATACTGCAAGTGGCCAGAAAGAAACAATTCAAATAGTGAGGAGTCACAATCAAGATTATACAGAACTTGGCAGTGCCAGGACATCATGGAAAATGACATTTCATAAGGCAAAGGAGCTAGGTCTACGACCAAGACACATTTACCCAGAAAAATTAAGCATAATTCATCAAGGGGGAAAATAGTCATTGAATGAAATAGAAGGATTTCAAGCTTTCATAAGGCAAAGACCAGAACTAAACCAAAAATTTGACCTCCAGTTTCAACACTCCAATAAAAGTATAAACAGGTAAAAAGGGATATAACAACAAAATTCATCTGGAAGAACAAAAGGTCAAGAATATCAAAGGAATTAATGAAAAAATACAAAGAAAGGCAGTCAAGCAATACTGATCTTAAACTATATCATAAAGTAGTTATCATCAAAACTATCTAGTATTGGCAAAGAAATAGAGTGGTGGGTCAATGAAATGGATTAGGTATATAGTACATATATGGACATAGTATCCTCATGCTTGATAAACCCAAAGAACCCAGCTTTTGGGATAAGAACTCACTATTTTACAAAAACTGCTGAGAAAATTGAAAAACAATAGGACACAAACTAGATATAGACCAACATTTTACACTGTGTATCAAGATAAGGTCAAAATGGATGCATGATTTAGACATAAAGGGTGAAACTATAAGCAAATTAGAAGAGCAAGGGACAGTCTACCTGTCTGATCTATGGGGAGGGGAAGAATTCATAACCAAATAAGAGATAAAGAGCATTATAAAATGTAAAATAGGTAATTTTGATTATATTAAATTAAAAAGATTTTTACAAACAAAACCAATACAACCAAGATTAGAAGGAAAGCAGAAAGCTGGGGAACCATCTTTACAGCCAATGTCTCTGATAAGGGCCTCATTTCTCAAATATATAGAGAACTGAGTCAAATTTATTAGAATACAAGCTATTCTTCAATTGATAAGTGGTCAAAAGATATGAACAAGCAGTTATCAGAAAAGAAATTGAAGCTATCTATAGATATATGAAGAAGTGCTCTAAATCACTTTTGATTAGAGAAATGCAAATTGAAACAACTCTGAGATACCACCTCACACCTCTCAGATTGGCTAATATCACAAAAAAAGGAAAATGATAAATGTTGGATAAGATGTGGGAAAATTGGGACACTTATACATTGTTGATGGAGTTGTGAACTGACACAACCATTTTGGAGAGCAATTTGGAACTATGCCCAAAAGACAACCAAATTGTGCATACACACTTTTATCCAGCAATACCACTACTAGGTCTGTATCACAAAGAGATCATTAAAAAGGGAAAAGAACCTACATGTGTAAAAATATTCATAGCAGCCCTTTTCATGTTAGCAAAATATTGGAAATTGAGGGGATGTCCATCAATCGGGGAACGACTGAACAAATTGTGGTACATAAAGGTAACAATACTATTGTGCAATAAGAAATGATGAGAAGGCAGATTTCATAAAAATCTGGAAAGACTTATAGGAACTGATCCAAAGTGAATGAGCGGGACCAGGAAAACATTGTACACAATATCAGCGACATTATGCGTTGATCAACTATGAATGACTCAGCTCTTCTCAGAAACGCAATGATCCAAGACAAGTACAATGCTATCCAGGTAGAGATACAGAATTGATGGACTCTGAATACAGAGCAAAGCATGTTTTTTCACTTACTTTATCGTTTGTCATGTTTGTTTTTTCCCTTTTGGTCTGTTTCTTCTTTCACAACTGTGACTAATATAGAAATATATTTTATATGATAGCGCTCATATAAACTATCTCAAATTGCCTGCCTACCTTTCTCAGAAGAGGGGAGGGGAGGGAGTGAGAAAATTTTGGAACTCAAAATCTTGTGCAAATGAAAGCTAAAAATTTTCCTGATATGTTATTGGGTAAAATAAAATACTATTAAAAATAAAAAAAATTTAAAAATAAAGAAATTGAAATTACTTCCAGAGAATGACTGCCACTTGAACCTTGAACCTTTTGTATGTTTGATTCTAAATATAAAAGCCTTGCCTAAAGACTATGGAAGACTGCCAGAATACATGATTGATATTACTGCTAAAAATGAAAATGAAAAATTTAGAGAAGTTGCAGCTAAATCGAAGAATTGATTACTGTTTTTTCCTAGTTTCCTGAAAGTAAATGAGTATATAGATCTGATTTCCGCTAATCTCCCAAAACAAGAACAAACATTACTTTGGCAGATCCTTGGTCATTTCCCTTTGTAGTGTTCATGGTATATGTGAACAGATGATGAAGACAATTGCAACTTAGGGTTTGATATATAATAGGTTATGGTTTCTTAAAATGAGGTCCCCAACTTTTTAAAATATCTTTAAAAACCATATTTCAATGTAATTGGTTATCCTCTGCAATTCTATGTATTTTATTTAGTGCACTTAAAAGCATTTATTTTCTCCCAAGTAGTTCATATGCTTCAGAAAACTGACAGTGTTCCATGACCAAAAAAAAAAAAAAAAAATAGGAATCATGTAGCAGGTACTTAATAGATTCTTGTCGTGTTTTTTTTTTTTGATGAAATTGTCAAGTTCTTCCAAACTAACCAACAATTTCAGTGAAAAGGCAAATGACCATAAAGGTACAAGCCAAAAAGTTATAAAAATATGGTTGAGAATCTTGTGATCAACAAAACAATAGAATAATTGTTTTCTACTGACTTTTCCAACTCCAAAAACCCAAGCAAATCATAATGATATAGATTAATCAAACTAAGTAAACAATAAAAGAACATTAAAAAAATCAGAGGAGAACTGAATTGTTTAGAGTTCACACTTAGCATCTTCATACCATCCCCTCCAACCAACTCAAGTCTTTGGACAGTCATTATGAAAAATCATCTCTGAGAAAGTATTATATCTCCTCAGACTTCATCCCACCAAAGGACAATTTATTTGTAAGTCCTGAAGAGCAACGAGAAACACAACAATGTGGCATAAGAGATAAAATTATTTGACTTGGGATAAAAAGTTATTATTATAGGGTTATCTTATATGAGCTAAATATTATTCCCTTCATGGAATGATATTTCTCTATTTGTCTTTTTCTTTTTTTGAATAATATTTTATTTTTCCTAATTACGTGTAAAAACAATTTTAACACTCTTTTTTTTTAATTTTGAGTTTCAAATTCTCTCCCTTCCTTTTTCTCCTGCCTCCTTCCTGAGACAGTAAGCAATTTGATATAGGTTATGCATGTGTAATCATGCAAAACATATTTCTGTATTAGTCATGTGAAAAAAACACAGACGTGGAATGATATTTCTAAGAGTGAGACAGAACAAAAAAAGGGTGGAGGTGTTAAGATTTGTAAATGGTATAACATCTATGTAGGACAGAGGAAGGAGTCCAGATTTGGTGCTCAAGTAACTTATGAGGGATATAGAAGAAATTGCCCCTCAGGTGGAAGAGGATAGGAGAGAAAATGTCTCACGATTAGAAAAATGGAAACATCAATATCTCTCTTCACCTAAATTATTTCAAACTCTTGAAAAAAATCAATATGAAAACAAGAAAACATTTTGTTGTCACTAGTACAATTTAGACAGAACAACATCCAGCTATGAAGTCAGAGGATGCAAAAGAGACACTTTTTCTATTACCATTATTAAAAATCTGGATCTATAATATTATTACTTTAGTGAAATCACAGTATGGAAACTCACAGCATCACTACTGACATTATTGCCTATTAATGTCTTTTCCAAGGGAAACAAAGAGGTTAAATGACTTGCCTATGGTCATATAGTTCAAGTCAGAGACAGGACTTAAAGCTTTCTATACTCTTAGACCACACTACTGCCACACTACTTCTCTACTAAAAACGCCCTCTATATCCTTCTGTTTATTTGTTATTTAGTTGTTTATCAATTGTGTCCAACTCTTCATGGTCCCATTTGGAGTTTTCTTAGCAAAGATACTAGAGTATTTTGACATTTCCTTCTCCAGCTCATTTTACAAATGAGGAACTGAAGCAAACAGGGTTAAGTGACTTCCCCAAGGTCATATGTGTCTGAGGCTGGATGTGAACTCAGTAAGGTGAGTGTTTCTGAATCCAGGCCCAGCACTCTATCCACTGTGTCACCTAACTAGACTCCTGTCATCATACTTTTCCCATAAAAGACATTTAGAATTTATATCCACATGAAGAACCCACCTTCTCTTCTTCCTTTCTACCCATTCTCTACAAGTCAACACTACTATTAGAAAATAAAATGGTCACATCTGCATTTCTTTCAATCCTGTACTTATCAAGGGTTACAAGTACAACTTTTTCAGATACTATTTTTAATTCATTTATATTGATCAAACTTTACTTCAGTGGTTTATAAAGGAAGAGAGGTGGTTGCCTCTTCGTGTTGATTGCTCATTATGTTGCAAATTATTGATAATCCAAGTGGCATTTATTTCTTATTAATTTAATTGAACTTTGCTGCAATTATGGGGAAAGACCTGTAGGGGGAAATTGGGCTAATTACATTAAATTATATTTGGTGAGCTTGGTTTTTTCATTGCTTAAAATAATCCTTGATTGGAAGCTAATCACCTTTGAAAATTATATTAAATTATTCAGGCAAGCAGGATAATATATGTGTTATGTATGTGCATATCCATAAGTGATATATACACACATATATGTATATATACATGTGTGTATATGAGTGCATTGTGCACATGTATGCATATACACATAAAACTTATGTGTATATGTACATGTACTCATGTGGATATGTATATACATGCATCTATACATATATCCATAATAATATTACTAGTTAATAAAGTCAAGAAAACAGAGAACTTTTTTACTATTCATTTATTGAAATGATTATTTCATTAAGTAGGCAAATATAGTGGTAAAGTAGGTATCATCTCTTCTAACTGGTAGATTTCGTTATTGATTTTTTAACAGGGAATTAAATTTTTTACCTCCAGATAAGAGGAAACATAAGCTTCTTTTGCATATATGCTCAATTTAAAAAAAATTTTCTTCTTTCTCTTTCTCCCCCTTTATTACCTGCTCCCCTTCATTTGCTTAAGCTCTTTTATTCAAAATATATAACAAAGTTAATTTATATAATTAGATATCAGATCAGAGTCACAGATGAAGAATCTATATTGTTCTTATTGAAATATAGCATGACATTAACATTAGACATATTTTTAAATGTTAGTTTCCTTAAAAGTCTAGTAACTGAATAAATTACATAAACTCGTAACTACCTTACTTAAAGCTAATAAAGATAATTTTATATGTGTATTGCATTGGCCCATTTTTAATCAGTACTCCTTTTCTCAATTTGCAAAAGAAAAGAAATATTTGTTTCACTGTAATTTGTATCTTGAAATGATTCCATGGCCTTGTCCCCTTAACGTTTCACCAAATAGAAATTTTTATTTTATTAAGCCCATACTCAGTTCCATTTGCAAATTTTCAGGGATGTTTTGCTTACTGGTACCAATGTTTCTCAAAAATGGCCAAACTGTGAATGCCAGGAAGTGTTGCTGCTTTTGGTGTCTCATATTCCATCCAGCTGTTGTTGAGACACTACTTAAGAACTTCCAGGTGCTTCAAGTAGACGGCGTACCACTGGGAACAATGGCAAATGATGTTGGAGAGGCAGTTCTTCCAGATGAAATTTGATGTCATAGCAAGGGTGTCTATTTATATAACATCTGGTGCTGTGTTTCCTATACTTTTTTTTAATTTGATAGTTTCTTACTCTCAGGGACACTGCTGGTATACTTAGCATTT
>NW_020940209.1:0-21095 GCF_900497805.2 Vombatus ursinus | reverse complement strand
AGCAGAAAGAAAAAATGGCTGTAGGAACCAAGCTGTCATCTCCTAAGAAAGATAGACAAGCAGCCACACAGAATGAAGGAAGAGGGTGCTTATTAATATCTGTCTTATTAATGAAAGCATCTTTGTAGAAATCCAGAGGTGTATCTAGTTTATAAATGAGGAATCAGGCAGAGAAAGACTAGAAGAAGAACACTGATGGAGGGTTTAGAGGTGGAGTGAAGCATGGTAAATTTTGTATAATTAAGGAGATAATGACTGACTATATATGGAGCTAAGAATGTGTCCTATGTGGGGCAGAGAGCTTCAGCCAATGGCAGGACTAAGGGAGTTCGTTACAGTAAGCAATGTGAAAATAAGAACATAAAAAGTTATACAATAATACCTTCTTCCCCCACCTCCACACTCACAGTGCATCTACCTCCTTCAAATCATATTTTGTTTACCATTTGTAACTTCATTAGGGATGGAGCTAATTCTAGTCACCTAAAATTTTTCAGATATTCTAAGGTACTGTACATGGTCTGAAGAGATGAGGTTATTCAGAGAACCTCTTACTTCTGTCAGTCCAGCAAAAGGCCAATAATGTGGATAAGAGGGAATATTAATTCAGTGGTAGGATATAGGAAGGCTTATGGAGGAAGAAATGCATACTTCCCTTTGGTTAGAAACAATAAAAAGGCTCCAGGTTTATACTTCAGATGAATTGCCACCTATTCAAAACAAAAGGGTCATATTTTCTTACAACCTAGAGAAAATTACATATACTATTAATCTTACATGGGTGGTCATAAAAAGCAAAGAGTTCAACACACAAACCCTCTTTGAATGGACCAATCTCCTCTGCAATGAGTGATCTGAATGATTTCAGGCTGCCTTTTTGGAAAAGGCTCAGGAGACTGTAGGAAGAGTTATCAAAAAAGGGAGGAGTGACTGAGCTCTAGGTTATAATCCAGAATGATGATAAGCCCCTCATAGTTTGTTAAGCCTTCTGCATAGCCAGATTTGGCATGGCAGGGATCAACATGACTTTATGGCCTAAATACCTATTTATACTTGATCTCTGGTCTCTACTAAATGATTCAAACCTTGTGGAGACTGGGATCAAAAGTCTTTTTCCCCACAATTGAGGAAAATAAAATCCTGATCAACTAAACCAACCTTGAGTTGCCACAGCTGGGCAGCATTCTGAAAAGTGTTATTTGAAGGGAGAAACTACAGAAGAAGTGGGGATAGGAAGAGAACAGAATTCTCCTGATTATGATTTGTTAATCTCCTGGACCATTAAAGTGGCAGTTGGTGAAACATTTATAGACATTTCCACCAAGGATATCTTCACTGAAGGCTGAGAAGGATAGTACCCTTATTCTACTAGATTGGAGAAGGGAGAGAAACACATAGAAAGGGAAAAATCAAAAGCAGCAAAAATTTAAAAATTAGCTAAGCTTCATCTTAGTTTGTAAACTGATTAAGGGACTTTCCTCCAATCAAATGAGAATGCCGAGCAGTTTCTTCGACATGAAACAAAAAAGGATGCAATGAGCAGAGAGAACAGGTTAACAGAATCTGAGACCACATGGTTTAACTCATACTTTAGCAGGAAGTCTCTCAATACAAATTATAATGCATGATTATCTGCTTTCCACTTTAATCTTGTTCGTTGATCTGAATTCATCACCACTTGAGAGCACCCACTTCAATTTGGGAAATTTTAATCCTTAGAAAGTTTATTTTTCCCTCTGGGGAGTCAAAAACTGCCTCTTCCAGAATGGGGCTTTAAGTCCTTATTTGAATTGGTTCAAATCCTGCTCTCACCTACTAGATAACACAGATTGCCACTGATGATCTGATTATTTCACCTTTGAACTATAGATTGTGGGTTGGATAGAATATTGAAAGATAATAAGGGAGGTATCATCTGTATGAGTAAATCAAGGAGGAAATAATACTCAAACATTTTTTCTTCTCCAGACTTCAGCAAAAAAAAAAAGTGGTATTCTAAAGAACTAATAATCCCTGGCAAGATGCTCCCTTCCAATGACACTCAATTTCACCCCTTGTTCTTCCTTTTACTGGGAATCCCAGGATTAGAAGAGATGCACATCTGGATTGGCTTTCCTTTCTGCTCTGTGTATCTGATTGCACTCTTGGGAAACCTCACTGTCCTTTTTGTGATTCAGACTGAGCGCAGCCTCCACCAGCCAATGTTCTATTTTCTGGCCATGTTGTCTACAATTGACTTAGCCTTGTCCACGTCTGTCATCCCCAAAATGCTGGAAATCTTCTGGCTTAACCAGAGAGAGATTAGCTTTGGGAGTTGTGTTGCCCAGATGTTCTTTATTCACATGTTCACTGCTATGGAGACTTTCGTGCTTGTGACCATGGCTTTTGATCGCTATGTTGCCATCTGTCACCCCCTTCGATATAACATGATACTAACCAACAGAGCCATTACTGTCATTCTAGCACTTTTGATCCTGATTAATTTCTTTCTGATATTTCCAGTGGTCTTTCTCGTCTTGAGGTTGCCCTTCTGTGGGCACCACATCATCCCTCATACCTACTGTGAGCATATGGGTATTGTTCGGTCGTCTTGTGCTGACATTAAAATAAACATTGTATTTGGGTTAGTTATTATAGCTGTGATATTTGGAGATGTGATCCTCATTACTATATCTTATGTAAAGATACTCTGTGGTGTCTTTCACCTCCCATCCAGGGACGCTCAACTCAAAGCTCTCAATACCTGTGGCTCCCACATCTTTGTGATCTTATCTTTCTTTATCCCAGCCTTCTTCTCTGTTCTCACTCATAGATTTGGACATAATATCCCTGGATATATCCATATTCTCCTGGCTAATCTTTATGTGGTTGTACCTCCTGCACTTAATCCTGTCATCTATGGAATCAGAACAAAACAAATCCGTGAACTGGTGCTGAGACTATTTAAGAAAGCTTGGTTTTCATCAGTGTGACATGAAGAAACTAATTTATATCTTTTCTGTGCTCTACCTCAAATGAACAAATGCAGTTATTCAGAATTTTATTAAGTAGAAGACATATTTTACAGTGGGAGACAATCTAAACATGTCGTTCTAATACTATGGTTGGACAGTGGAAAACTTGGGAGTAATGAACTTATTTAGCCTTATAGAAAGGGACTATCAAAAAAGAAACATGTCATTAAATGGTTAAGTCTCCAGTCTATCAAGCTTACTATCTTGTTCCTTTCCATTTATATTCCTCTGATCTATATTAGGGCCCCTTCATACTCACCAATCTTCCAGAGCAGGAATGACTGGCATATGCTATGATGATTCATGCATTGACTACAAGAAAATTTGGTCAAGCATTAATGTATATAATATAGTTGTTTTTAGTGACTTGTTTGTATGTAAAAAGAGTGCATATTATTTGAATGTGGATGTCAAATGATGGCTTTTAGTTACAGGGAATAATAGTCACGACATAACACTCCTTGCTTAATGCTAAGAACATTTAGCTATCAAAAAGGATAATTGTTTTCCAGTGTCAACTCTCCTGCTAACCAACCTTTATCAGGTCGTTTAAATAGTCATAGAACTTGAAACTACAATGAACCTCAGAAATCATTTTGTCTTATGCCTTTGTTTTACAAATAAGACAATTGAATCTGTTTTCCAAAGTCACAGTGATAGCAAGTAGAATAGCCTGATTGGAATCTAGTTTCTCTCACTCTTAATCCAGTGTTTGTTTGTTTGTTTGTTTTTTTCACTCATCATATAGTCACTTTTCTGGACCAGTTTCCTGATTGGTAAAATGCAGGATTGGATGAGATGTTCCATTATGTGCCTCCTGGTCCAAGTAAAATTATACAATTCTATATCAATTCATTATCTCCTAACACAGTCTACTATATTGATAAAAGAACATCATGATACTCAAAAATGCATAAGAAAATTAGACATAAAACACATGTAAGGCATCTTTTTTTTCTGAAAATTTTTTTATATGTCATTGGAATCCTCTAATTCTGTACTTTAATTTACTTAGTAAAAATTATCCTTTTAAATCTTCAAACTAAATGTTCACTTATTAGGGTGGAGAAGTAAGAGTTGCCATGATTGAGTTCATATATTCAAATCAATGTACTACAATACATTTCAAAGAACCAGAAAAGTCATAGGGTTGGACAAAATACTTCAGCATTTGCCCAGTCCAAACCTAACATGAAAGGTATCTCTATTTTATCATCTTTAACATGTGGCTATCAAGCCTTGTTGGGGATTTTATGAGAGGAGGGATTCTTTTCAGGGATGAGATTGCCTAGATAACTGCTATGGCACCTTCTAACTCTAAAAAGTTCTCTATTTCTTTGAAATATGTTATGTTATATTGTATGGTACTATTGCATACTGAATTTATGGTCTGAGACAATGAAACCCTTATCCTTCCTCTTAATAAAGCTTCATGTAGTTTGTAGGTTTAAAGGAGATGAGTGACACCATATAGGAGCTAAATTACTAAATGTAAGAGGGGTCAGAAGAGCTAACCAATTAAATTTCACAAACATTTTAAATGTCTATTACATACACTACTCTACAGGGGACAAAGGTAAAAACAAGACTATTCCTGAAATCATAGAGTACGCATTTTATTGAAGAATACAGACTCCAAAGAAGTAAATGAGCAAATAGGTAAATATGAGTATGTCTGAAGAAGTACTATATGAATTTAGCAGATGGATCAGAGCAGTTGTTACTTGTGCTGTGATCAATTAAGATATAGATTCAGATAAGTTGCATTGAAGAAGGACTATTTTTATATATTCCTATTTTTGTCGATAAAGGGATCAGGTTATATACACAAAGGAAATGAAATAGTATGCCTCTTCAAGTACATATATTTGCAGTTCTTAAAATATGGATTCCAAGAACACAGTATCTGAGACATTTTCCTCTTGCTTTATCAGTAACCACTTGATATTTGCTGATAGTCCTCATTTTTCTTTGGTAGCTGTGCTTCCCAAGAACCTGATTCAAATTGTTCAGGTGCATAATTTTCAGTTGTCTTCAGTAAAAAATAGGAGCAGGAGAATAACCTGCCAGAAAAATCAGCAGATGTGATGTCCCATCAAAGTAAAGCACACAAACTTATTGATGCTGCTCTGCAGTGACATACAAAAAATCCCCCAAAAAACAAACTGTAGGGGCTCATCAAACAAGTGATATGTAGAAGAACACAGTAGAAATAAAAACAAAGAAGCAGAGGCCTCAATTTTCATAGAAAGGAGATCAGAAATGATTTTTTTGTTTTTCCTGTTTCAAAAGAGAACATATATTCTAGTGGATGTGCATTCTATTCCTGTTAGCTCCTTCAAAGATACTCCTACCTCTTGGATCTACTGTGAAGCAGAGATGAAAAAAGTGCCTTAAGTAAGTCATACAGATTGTGCTATTTGTGTCGTACTTATTCTCAAACCTTCATTCATCACCTTTCCTTTATTGAAATATCATCCCTCTAATACTGATTCTATTTATCCAATTCCTCTCCATCTTTAAATTCTAGTATGATACAAACTTCTTCCAAAAAATCATACTTGCTTACATGGATCTCACATTAATCTCTATCCTGCTGGGTTCCAAACATTGTAAAGGTCTGATACATCCAATAGAAAGGGATTTAAACTGAAAAGTAAGGCGGGTGGAATAATAATATCCACATGTAGTTGTTACACTAGATACAATAGAAAGCTTGATGCAAAATGTAGGAAAGTTGGTAATACTGTTAGGAGATAAACATGATTTCCAGCACTTATACACTGCCTGGCAGATAGTGGATGCTTAATAAATACCAGTTAATGGATTGATTGGACTCATGAAGACTTGATGCACTAAAACATTTCACTAGACTACACCAATGAAAGATTATGCCTCTTTCCAAATAAGTTGATTGCTTGAAAGGGATGGTGGAAATGGTATTGCAAATGTGGAAGATATTAATGCACATAAGTGTGTGTATATATGTGATTCCATGAAATTGGGGAAATAGAGTGACAAGCATTTTGAGGAGGAATAGAGGAGAAAGAGAGGCTATATTTTGGTGAGAATATATTACCATCTTCCAGGCTAACTAAAGGAGTTGAATGAAAATTTTCTGAGGTAAACTGCAAAGCTTGCACACATATATAATACAGTTCTTATGGACAACTTCAATTATTTAGACATCTGTAACTGTGGAAATAACAGCAGTCAGCACATTCTTGTTTTGTTTTGATAACAATTTAATCTTTCAAAAGCTGGAAGAAGTAATGAAGAATACTGCTATTCTAGACCTCATTCTTACCAATACAGAAGAACTGGTTGGGGAATGGAAATTAAATAACAACAACAAAAACAAACCTTTGAGAAATAATAATGCTGTCCTAGAGTTCCACTGGAAAGAAATGTCAAGTATTTTGTTGTTGTTGTTGAGTTGTTTCAGTTGTGACTGATTCTTCATGACACCATTTGGGGTTTTCTTGGCAAAGATACTAGAATGGCTTGCCATTTCCTTCTCCAGGTTACTTTACAGACGAGGAAACTGAGTCAAACAGGGTTGAATGACTTGTCCAGGGTCACATAAGTGTCTGAGACCAGATCTGAACTCAAGAAGATGAGTCATCTCATTCCAGACCTAGTGCTCTATCTATGATGCCACCTAGCTGCCTAATGTCAGGTATAGTGTGAACCAAAAATATTAATTTTAGAAAATTAAATTTAAATTAGTTGAGAATCATATCCGATTCATATCTGACCTCAGACATCTACTAGTTGTGTAACCCTGAGGAAGTCATTTAATCCTTTGTGCCTCAGTTGTTTTCATCTGTAAAATGAGCTGGAGAAGGAAATAGCAATCACTCCACTATCTCTGCCTGAAATGAATAACCACAAAAACTGAGGAAAAAAGAGGTGAAGTGATTTGCACAAGGTCACACAGCTAGTAAATATGAAATGGAGTCTGAATTCAGGTTTTCTTGACTCTAGGTCCAGCACTCTATACATTGTGCCATCTAGCTACTTCAATACTTTTATATTATTAAATTATGCTATCAATATAATTTAGTTTCCATTCTCTTGAAATACAATAAAATAGTTTTTGTATATATAGATTTTTCTATGACCTAGTAGATAGTCAATTTTTCTATGCTTATCTACATTTGAAAATATTTTCCATGTTTTGGCCATTTAGTTGTCTCTATACAGTTATAAATTCTACTTTATTAAGTCTTTGACTGGTAATGTAATATTAGTTATTCATTTGACTTGTGATATTTTGATTTTAGAAGATAGAAGTAGGTGTATTGCTATTACTATATATTTTTTCTATTTTGTATCACTGATAAACTTTTATTAATTTGACTATCATTGATAATTGCATATAACTTGAGAATTATTATATACCTCTTACAATTTTCCTTTTTACCATTATGAATCAACAATGTCTGTCTTTTTCTCTTTTTAGATTCATTTGAAATCCATTTTCTCAGATACTATTATGTGACCCCTGCTTTATTTGTACTTAGAGTTCTATAGCCTATTTTAGACTGACCTCTTAATTTTATTTGATTCTGTTCTCTTACACAAAATGTATGTCTGGTAACCAACACTTTGATGGGTCTTATTTCATCTTGTATTCCATATTTTTTTTATCTTAAGAAAAGAACTTAGCCATTCATATTTATTTTTGCATCATTTTCCCCTTATAGTTCATGAGTTAAGTGTAGCATAATTTTCTGTACTATTTCATCTATTCAAACTAATAACTCCAACAAGATACACTTCCATTTTTAAACTATTGAATCTTATTCTTCCTTCATATTGAATCACATTTTTATTATTTTTACAGAAGGTAGAGTGGGGGACTGAACTGCATGCATACCCTTGTATCTTTCAGCTTTTTTCAGGAGACTAATGGGGGAAAGAGAAGAAAGAATAGAGGTAAAGTAGAACGATAGGCTTTCCCAATATTTTGGCCTAGACAGAGGTGATAAGCATGATAGTAATTATCTAGATTTTGGTGAGTTGTAGAATAAGACAAGGGATTATGTTGGCTTAGATGTGGATTGGGATCAAAAACTTGGAAGAAGCCCATTGTCTGGGGTCTGCTCATGACCCACTGTGGGCTTAAACCTAAGTCAGCATGTGTGATAGGGGATCAGGCCATAGAAGTCTTCAGGCACATGAATACCCTCAATGCACGTTGTTGGGAAGATGGGGGGGAGTTGGATGGTCCTCATTTTGGGGCCCTGAGAAGGCAATAACCTGACAGTTGAGCTTTTGCCTTAGCTTTCTTAGAACAAGGACACCACAGCATTCCCTGGACATTTTAAAATAATGCCATCTACTCTTACTGTGCTCTTCACTTGACCCCTCCCCAGATTTCTAGCTCCCCTTTATGTTTTTTTTAATTGGAATGTAAGCTCCTAGAAAGAAATGACTGTTTAGCTACCTTATATTCCTTAGAACTTAGTATAGTGATTAGCACATGGTAAGTACTTACATATTTACATAGTGAGTACATTTAATCAGTCAGTCAGTTAGGAATTGTCAGTTAAACAGTTATTAGTCAATTAATACCAGCTCAAAGACTTCAGGACAGTAGGGATAAGTAGCTCTATAGTAACAGCTACATTCTCAAATTTTATCAGTTGATATTTTCCAAGTTTTCTCTCTATTTCTCTCTGTCTCTGTCTCTGTATCTCCATCTGTCTCTGTCTCTGTCTCTGTCTCTCTCTTTATTTACTTCTTCTTTTCAAGTGGTATAAGGATGGGGTTTAGGCATGCTTAAACAGAGTTTAAGCCATTTGATTTCTTTAGTTTAGACTGCGCCATATTGCAGGAAATTTGGGAAAAAAAATAATGAACTAGCCTTATTGTCTCAAAACTCCATCCCAACCTGAAAATGTTCTATAGTTTAGCAAGTATTTATTAAGCATTAACAAATGTTTTGATCACAAAATTCTCCAAAATACTAAATTAAGAGGTATAAGTGCTTTACTCTGTTGCGTCTGTAAGGGGAGTGCTCACACTGATAAATTCAAAAATCCTTAAATTATTTTTAAAAGATCTGTCTTTGACAGAGGTCTGTAACATATGTGCAGACATGATGGAGTGGGAAGATCATTAGATTTGGCAGAATACTTGAATTCAATTCACTTTCTATCTGTCCACTTACTACCTATGTCATTTTGGACAAGTTATTTTACTTCACTGAGCCTCAGTTTACTCATCTATAAAATGGAAGGAATGATTTAGATGTCTTCTAGGATTTCTTCCAGATCTACAGCTGAAATCTTACAATGACATAGATAACATGTCTTATTACTGTTTTGTTATGGCTTTGTGTCAGGCTTCTTATTTTTTTCCCCTGATCTTGTCTACTTCCTCCATTGGTCCAAGTGAAGTAAACTATATGCTAATGAATGCTTGTTTGTTTTCTGTTCGCTCTTACATGATTGTTTCTTACCGAATAGTTTCAATAGTTTTCAGGTTGTGTGATTCTTTGTGCACAACTTTGATGTCATTGAGCCACTGTCAATAATATAGGAAATTCAAATTTGTTGTCTAGCTTTGATGGTGGCTTCTGTTACTGTGAAACTTGGTTCTTGTATTCAATCTTCCAGCCCCTGGAACCCTCAGAATGTATTCTGTGATGAAAGGAATTGTGAGATAAATTTCTTGCATAAAATTCACTGCCCCTCTGGGGACTAAAACTGTGGCACTGAACTTTATACTTTTGTAGCAACTGAATGCATCAGGTCATGAATTACAGGCCTTTCTCCAGCATTTTGAAAGAAGGGTGAAAAAGAGCTATACACTTCACAATTAGTATGCTTATTGTTCTCCCCTAGAAGATACATGTGCCACAGAGCTGAGGAGGGAAAATAAAATTGCTTTCTATTTAAACCTGAAGAATCTAATTTATTTTGTCCTGGACCACAACATGCACATGGGGTGGGGGTAATATAAGGTCTAAGGATTAAAATTCTTGCTGAATGTCAAGACATTACAAGTATATGCTTTTCCCACTCTCATATATTTACACTGGAATTGTCACAAAGGTAATCTCTATATTTTTATTTTTTTAATTGAGTTGTCCCTGAGAACTTGGTTTCTTATTAATTGTGAGATTATTTTTCACTATTGGAAATAACACAATACTCTGTCCCTCTACAAAAGCTATTTTCCCATGGGGGAAAACCAGAATAGAATAGTGTAGATTTCTTTGTTTAACATTAATCTTTCCTGGTGAAGATTTGAAGGAAACATTCCCGGATCTGTTTGGTCCTGACTCCGTAAATAACAGGATTGAGTGCAGGAGGGACAACCACATATAGATTGGCCAATAGGATGTGCATATAATGAGGAATATTGTGGCCAAATCTATGGGTGAGGAATGAAAAAAGAGCAGGAGTGAAGAAGGCTAAGATTACACAGATGTGGGAACCACAAGTGTTGACAGCTTTGAAACGAGCATCCTGAGAAGGAAGTTTAAAAACTGCCTGAAGAATTTGGATGTAGGAAATGGCAATCAGGGTCATATCCAAAAATATTATACAAATAATAAACAAGCCATAGATGATGTTTACATTGATGCTTGCACAGGGTAATCGAGCGATTCCCATATGCTCACAATAGGTATGAAGAATGACATGATGACCACAATATGGCAGCCGGAGGACTAAAAATACCTTTGGTGTCACTAAAGAAAAATTTCTCATGATAGCTACGCCTGAAATAGTGACAATGGTTTTATTAGTGAGGATCATACTATACCTGAGAGGATGGCAGATGGCAACATAGCGATCAAAGGCCATAGCCACAAGCACAAAGCTCTCCATACCAGTGAAAATGTGGATGAAAAACATCTGGGTGAGGCATCCCTCAAAGCTAATCTCCCTCAAGTTGAACCAGAAAATGCCCATCATCTTAGGAATAGTGGCTGTGGAGAGACCCAAGTCAACAGTGGCCAATATAGCTAGAAAGTAGAACATGGGTTGGTGGAGACTTTGCTCAGTATTGATCACAAACAGAATGCTGAGATTTCCTACAAATGCAATCAGATACACAGTACAGAAAGGGAACCCTATCCAGATGTGCAATTCTTCTAGTCCAGGGATTCCCAGTAGCAGGAAGTTGGAGGGGTGGAATTCAGTGTTATTAAGTGAAGACATTCTCTGGATGCTGTTGAAATCCACTCTTAGTAAATGAAGAATCTTTCCCCCTTTAATGGAGACATTACATTCATCCCATTCCTCTGTTATCTGGAGAACCATGAAGAAGACAGTTTCATTTTAGTGACATTTCATTACTTTTGCCTAGTAAATTTATCTTGGCCGTTTTCCAAATTAACACTAACAAGATTTAGGGGCAGCTAGGTGGTGCAGTGGAAAGGGCACCAAAACTGAAGTCAGGAGGACCTGAGTTCAAATCCGGCCTCAGACCAAACACTTGACACTAGCTGTGTGACCCTGAGCAAGTCACTTAACCCTCAATTGCCTAAAAGTAAAAAAAAAAAAAACCACAAAACAAAACACTAACAAGATTTAGCCTTCAAATGAAAGGTCAAATATGAGTTAGTTTGAGTACAAATGTTGCAAACACTATAAATGCTCTAAATACTATAACTATGTGCTCCAGAATGTGTCAGAAAATAGATGTTTTAGAAAGAATTAAGATAAAATTGTAATGTGGACATGAAAGTTATTTCTTTTTGATAAATTTGATAGATAAATGGAAAATATTACTATTAGCATTTCTTTTTTTTAAACATGTGTTTATAAAACTTTGGGTTCCAAATTTTCTCCCTTCCTCCTTCCCCACCCACCCTCATTGATAAGGCAAGCAACTAAATATAGGTTATATATGTGCAGTTATGCAAAATACTTCCATAGTAGACATGCTGTGAAAAACTAACTCTGTTTCCCTTAATCCTATCCCACCCACCCATTTATTCTATTCTTTCTCTTGACCCTGACCCTCCTCAGAAGTATTTGTTTCTGATTACTCCCTTTCCCAATCTGCCCTCCTCTCTATCATTTCCCTACACTCTTGACCCCTCCCCCCCTATTTTCCAGTAAGGTAAGACAGATTTCCACATCCAACTGAGTGTGTATGTTATTCCCTCTTTCAGTTAAATCCTAGGAGAATATGATTCACTCATTCCCTCTCACCTTCCCCCATTTCCCCTCCACTGTAAGAGCCTTTTCTTTTCTGTTTTTTTTTTGTGTGGGATAATTTACCCCATTTTACCTCTCCCTTTCTCCTTCTCCTAGTATATTCCTCTCTCACCCCTTAATTTTGTTCTCCAGATATGACCCCTTCATTTTCAACTCACCCTGTGCCCTCTATCTATCTATCTATCTATCTATCTATCTATATCTATATATGCACACATATAATTTTTTCACCTCCAACTACCCTAATAATGACAAAGGTCTCATGAGTTACAAATATCATCTTTTCACGCAGGAATGTAAACAGTTCAACCTTAATAAGTCTGTTATGATTTTCTCTTTCCTGTTTACCTCTTCATGTTCCACTCGAGTCTTGTATTTGAAAATCAAATTTTCTATTCAACTCTGGTCTTTTCATCAAGAATGCTTGAAAGTCCTCTATTTCATTGAATGACCACTTTTTCCCTTGCAGGATTATACTCAGTTTTGCTGGGTAGGTGATTCTTGGTTGTAGTCCTGTCTCCTTTGCTCTTTGGAATATTATGTTCCATGCCCTGTGGTCCCTTAACACAGAAGCAGCTAAATCTTGTGTTATTCTGATTGTGTTTCCACAATATTTGAATTGATTCTTTCTGGCTGCTTGTAATATTTTCTCCTCAACCTGGGAACTCTGGAATTTGGCTACAATATTCCTAGGAATTTTCCAATGGGGATCTCTTTCAGGAGGTGATGGGTGAATCCTTTCAATTTCTATTTTGCCATCTGGTTCTAAAATATCAGCAGTTTTCCTTGATAAGATGATTTCTAGGGCATTTTTTTTGATCATGGCTTTGAGATAGTCCAATAATTTTTAAATTCTCTCTCCTGGATCTATTTTCCAGGTCAGTTGTTTTTCCAATGAGATATTTCACGTTGTTTTCTAATTTTTCATTCTTTTGGATTTGTTTTACAGTGTCTCGATTTCTCATAAAGTCACTAGCATCCAATTGCTCTATTCTAACTTTTAAGGAAGTATTTTCTTCAGTAATCTTTTGGACTTCCTTTCCCATTTGGCCAATTGTGCTTTTTAGGGCATTCTTCTCCTCATTGGCTTTTTGGACCTCTTTTGCCATTTGGGTTAGGCTGTTTTTTAAGGTGTTGTTTTCTTCAGTATTTTTTTGGGTCTCCTTTAGCAAGCTGTTAACTTGTTTTTCATGATTTTCTTGCATCACTCTCAGTTTTTCCTCTACTTCTCTTACTTGCTTCTCAAAATCTCTTTTGAGCTCTTCCAAGGCCTGGGACTGATTCATATTTTTCTTGGAGGGTTTGGATGTAGGAGCTTTGGCTTTGTTGTCTTCTTCTGGTTGTATGTTTTGATCTTCTTTGTCACCAAAGTAAGATAATATAGTCTGACTCTTTTTGCGCTGCTTACTCATGATCCTGGCCAATTACTTGAGTTTTAAAATCTTTGTTAAGGTAAAAGTCTGCTTCCAATGTGAAGAGCGTACTGTCCCAATCTTCGGGGGTTTGTACAGCTGTTTTCAGAGGTACTTCTAGGGACCTTCTAAGTTGTCTTTGGCATTCAGGGGTTAAGAAGTCTGGAAACCACCACAGTTGCCCACGATTCAGTCTTCTTACTATTAGCATTTCACAAAGTAGATGCATCCCCAGAATTGAATTGAAAGAAAGGTATTCTAAGGTATTGTATTCCACCTCTGAGATTCTGCAATTCTATGGTAAGCTAGAGTGTTTTCAGATGATGTAGACAAGAACTGAGGGAAATGAAAACCCACAGCATATGAGGATGAGTTGAAGGAATTAGGAATGTTTACTATAAAGAAAAGACACCAAAAAAATCTTCAAATATTTGTATAGTTATCACTTGAAAGAATAAATAGATTATTTTTTCTTCCTCCCAAAGGCAAGTAGAACCAATGGATGACAGCCAAACAGGAAGATTTAGCTTACCAAAAAGTAAAAAATATACAAATGATCTGAGGTTTCAAAATTTTAAGTGAGTCATCATATATGGTAGTGAATTCCTCATCACTGGAGGTATCCAGGCTGGATGATAACTAGTCAGGGATATTTTAGTCAGAATTGATTATTTAGTTGAAGGATTGAACTAGGTAATTTCTGAGTTCCTACCCAAGTCTGAGATTCTCTATTTTTTTATGGAGTCAAATGCCGCTTAGCTCGTGGATGACATGTGGGACTTGAAAGAAAGCATGTAAGAACTGGCTAAAGCCAAAACCACGTATGCAAATCAAACCAGAGTTTTCTGTCCAAAAATACTAGCTGAAGAGTCACTCCATTGACTCATAGCAGTGATTCATAAAGCTGGTTGACTAGGCAAGGCCAGCCACAACTCTCTAGGTTAAAACTCATCATATATTTTAGGCATTTTGTCATCCATTTGTCCTGGCCTTCTTGACAGTGCTACACATCTCAGTTTGATTTTTCAGGACTCTGGTTTATTTGTCTGTTTCTTGAACAGATTTGTCTGTCCTCTGGATGCTATTGCTGCCCTGCTTCTTCATCCTGTTGATTATGTTACACAGTTGAGGCCTTACAATTCTCTAGTTCCTTCAATCTATTTAGGTCAAAGTACTGAACTCTTTGCTAAGGACTGAAGAAGCCTCTTGCTTACTTTTGTTTAAGCTCTGATCTTTACCTATCACCTTTTCATTAATCCAACCTCAATTGCTACCTCAGAGGACAGCCATGCCATGAGCTCTGACCCTGTGTTGAGACTCCCTGAAGTGGTTGGGTCCCTTGCTCACCATTTGTTTCTGCCAAAATCATTTGGCTCCTTTTCTACCTCTTATACATTCAGTAGCACAAAAACTTCATTCTGATACAATTCCATCTAGTTAGTAACTGTTAGTAGGTGGCAGGGCACTTGTATATTATTTCTGCAATGAGTATTACCTGCCTCAATGGAGTAATACTTGGCCACATATCCTGAAGCATAAAATGAATAGGCTTCTAAGCTTTACCTATGATGGAGATCAACATATTGTTCTTGTTTTACAAAATATAGTAATTTATTAAAATAATTTGACAACAGAATCCAAGAAAGTAGAAAAATAGTATAAAGCCATGTTTTAAAGAAAGAGAAACAATAAAATTTTTGCCTACATCTTAGTGATAATGTAGACCAGTATTTCCATTTTAGAGATAAAAACCTGATAACTTCCAGTGAGTTTTGCATAACTTGTTAGTGATAGTATCAGGAAGAATGAATTAAAATGTATCTATCATGTGTTGATTTTCCCATTAATTTTCAAATCTCCTAATAATAGTATTAATGATCCTGGAACATAGTAGATATTTAATAAATGATTGTTGAGTGAAATTGCTTCATCATTTATAATTTTTCCCTCTTTCTTGTTCAAGGAGAGCTATCTCCTATTTAAGGGCAGCTAGGTGATGTAATAGATGATAGAGTGCCAGGCCTGGAGTCAGGAAAACTCATCTTCCTGAATTCAAATCTGACTTTAGACACTTACTAACTGTATGACCATGGGCAAGTCACTTAACCCTGTTTGCCTCAAGTGTTTTCCTCTATAAAATGAGCTGGAGAAGGAAATGGCAAAGCACTCCAGTATCTTTGCCAGGAAAACCCTAAAAGGGGTTGCAAACAGTCAGACACACCTGAAAAACAACTAAACAGCAAACCTTCTATCTACTTGATTTCTTTACCAAGTCTCAGGCTTCTGTATAGCTCTCTCTTAGGTTAAGCACCTGTCACTTCTTCTACGTCTTCAAGTAACATGTGCTATTTCAATTTTCCCTCAGATAACTACACACACAGACACACAGACACACACACATCAAAATAACTTAGCACCCTAGCGAGAGCACAGATGACTTGACTGTTTTTTTTTTCCAATCATAAATCAGTCTTCTAAGAGGAAGAAAGAAAAATAGGCAGAAACAGAGAAGCAGAGATGAGAGAGAGAGAGAGAGAGAGAGAGAGAGAGAGAGAGAGACTCCAAGGAACCTAGTGAGATAAAGACAGAGAGCTACTCTCAAATAGTTTTCTGACTGGCAGCTAAATTGCTAAGTAAACTAAATTATAAGATTTGTTTTATACATTTCTCCCAATTTCCTTAGCAATAGTTCTAACACATCCTAGATATGAATGTGCTTCTGCTATAATTCTGTTATTTCAAAAGTCACAGAATATAATATGCAAAATAATGTTTTAAAAAGAAAGTTTTAAAAGGTTTTAAATTTGATACATAAACCAGGTATGGCAGAAATGTTGTTACTGGGAGAAAGGCGTATTTTGACTCAAAATAAAGAAAAAAACCTTTCTAATAATGCTCCTGTAGAAGAACAAAATGGACACCTTTTGGGGGTGGTAGAATCCTTGACAATAGTCATGTTCATGTGGAGGCTTGAATAGCCCCCTTTAGGAGGTACAGATAGGAAGTTGGATTGTGTAGCCTCCATGCTTCCTCCACAACTCCAGATTCCATGACCACACATGGTTATTGTTTGCAGCCAAGTATACTAACCATCCAACTTTGTAATCTTGTTTTAGGCTAACAGATTAGGAACTTGTTCTCTATTTGGTGATGGAAGAGGACACTCAGAAGAAGGGCACTCTGGGTTTGGTTTTGAGGAAAATTAGATGGAACTGTTGCAAATAAGAAGCAATTGTGCCATTTATTTCTGACTCAAGTTTGTGATGATTTATTATTTAGACCTTAATGTGGCCACTCTGTGCATTTTCTTTCTCCCAACCACCATAGAAGCTTCTTGCTGCCTATAAAGATGTGTAGTCTGAGGATACAGCAAGGTTTTCTCTAATCCACCTATAAATGCTAAGAGCCTTAGAGGAACAATAGAAATTCCTCTGTTTATGTCTGGGTTGTTCTTACCTGTATTTCTCTCTCTGATAGATCCAGGTCTCTGCCCAGGTAGAAATCTGGGGTTGTAAATTCTCTCTCCTTTGTTACTACCACCCCATCATCTCCCTTAAACTAAAATCAGACTCACCAACTTTGGTTGTATACTGGTTGAATATGGTTTATTGGAGAAAGAGATATTTATATTGCAATAGAAGCCACTTGGGAATCACCCCTTGAGGCCAGGCCTGCTATAGATGGGAGAATCTCTAAATGCCAATGTCTAAATATCTGAAGCTGCCTGACATAGACATGCTCAAAGAGACTTAGGATCATAGGATGATAATTTTAGAACTGGAGGCGACTTTAGAGGTCCCTCCAAGTCCAACCCCCTCATTTTACAGATGAGGAAACTTTGGCACAGACTTGCACAGTCATACAGCTATTGATTGTCAAGGGCTAGATTAGTAGTTACCTTGGTGACCGAGACCTGTGATTAGAGCTCTCTCTCTCTCTCTCTCTCTTTCTCTCTCTCTCTCTCTCTTAATTTAGACAATGTATTCTCAGACTTAAAATTCATCCATCAGAAAACCAACCAAAATGGTATAGTAGGTGGAAATAGTACATCCCTGATTCTGGCTCCTCCCTCCCCCAAGCCCCCACTCTAGGAAAGATTTAGAAATAGCACCAATGTCCAGATGGGGAAATTCAGAGAAAACTTCACATTAAATCATTTTTTGAACCCAAGTCAGCATAAGAAGATAGAAGTCTATGGAAACCAGGGATCTATCCTAGAGGATGCCAGAAAGAGGTTTCCAGTATGCAGACTAAACTGATGTCTGTGGCAGTGCATTAGGGTAAGAAGAGAATCCAACAGAGTTAGGCTTGATACTATAGAGGACATAGGAAGAGAAATCAATTGGCAGCTCTGTTAGAATGACCCCTGAGCTGGGTCACAGATCTAATGTGACCCCACGCCTGGGACTATTTCCTGGGCAAGAGGCATGAACAGAAATGAGCAGCATTTATGTGTTTCTGATCCTGGATTTGGGTCTCAGATTCAGTTACCATTCTGATCTGAGGCCTGAGGGTGAGTAAACAAGGTAGAAATCACAAACCAAAGCATTTGAAGGCCTTGTGCTCTGAACATAAAAAGCTTTCCAGTTAGCTCACAGAGGCTAGGGCCAGCATACTGGAACTTCATTCAGGGCAAAGCCTACAGACCTAAACCAGAGTCAGGGGGTTGTGAAATGAATCAGGAGGTTGACAAATCAGATTTTTACTTATATCAGATTACTATGGATGCATTAAAAGCCAAAAATTCTCCATTATGAGCTGCCCTTGAGATCCTTGAAGAATATAGCACTTAGTATACAGATAAGGAAGAAGTGGGAATCCACAGAATACAAAAGAGGATAAAACAAGATTCAGACATTCCTTGCACAAATTGATAGAATTAATCCCTAATACAAACTCAAATACGTCTGGAAGAATGAGTAAATAAAAATATAAAAAGACTATCATCCTAAGGAGTTATTATGGTGCCAGAGATTTATAGGACAGAAACTCAGAAGAAGAGAAGGACTTTAAAACATCTACAAGCAAACTTCAAAGAAAAACAGAGTTTTGACACAAAGGTAACTAAAATTCTTAAATAAATAAATTGAATTGAAAATACCTAAAAATTATTTTATAAGTGAAATAACTGCACTACAGAAAAGGAAAGAAATGAAATCTACAAAGACAATACTTGAAAAGGAATTGACAAAATAGCACAAGAGGTACAAAAATTTATGAAAGCAATAGACTCATTGAAAAGTAGAACTGATTCATTAGAAGTTAATGATTTCCTGAGACAACAAGAAATATTGAAAGGAATCAAAAAGCTGGGGAAAAAAGACAATTGAAGGTAACTCATACTAAAACAAATTGACTTGGAAAACAGAGCAAAAGATACAAATTAAGTAAATACTTAAACTACTTGAAAACCATGATTAAAGGAAGGAAGGAAGGAAGGAAGGAAGGAAGGAAGGAAGGAAGGAAGGAAGGATGGAAGGAAAACAAAAAGACAAAAACCCTGGATATCATATTTCAAGAAGTTATTTAAAAAATCCAACAACTATCTACATCTCTTAGAACCAGAGGGCAATGTAAAAATATAAATAATCAACTAATCACCTCTTAAAGAAACCACAAGATGAAAATTCCTATGCACATCACAGCCAAAATCTAGTTTCCTGCTTTGAGAAAAAAAATAATAATGAAAGCAGTCAGAAAGGCAGAATTCAAGTATCAAGAATTATAGTAAGAACTACATGATATTTAGTTGCTACCAAATTCTGGTCACATGGCCAACAAGATCGAGGACTACACTTTTTTTTTCTTTCTTTTTTTTTTTTAATTTTTAGGCAATTGAGGGTAAGTGACTGGCCCAAGGTCACACAGTTAGTAATTTTGATCTGAAGCCAGCTTTGAAGTCAGGTCTTCCTGACTCCAGGGCCAGGACTCTATCCACTGTGCCACCTAGCTGCCCCCAAGACTTTTTATTCTCACAACCTCTTATTCCTCTTTAAAATAAGAATTATGTGCAGGAGATATTGCAGTTTCATCTTTTTCAGTCATCTAGGACACAAGAACCCAAAAGAGGAAATGATTGAGCTAATGGCAGAAACAGCTAATCCTTAACAATTAACACTCAGTATCCCATCCCCATTGCCTACCATTCTACAGCAGCAGGGTTTCATAAACTGAACTACCTATGTACAACAGAAATCAGTGATAGCAGAGTAGCAACACTCAATATTGAAAAAGAGCTCAGCCAAAGAATTGAAGAATAGAGGAAATTGGGGCAGAACAAATGTATGGCTGTGTGGCACTCCACTAACCCTGAGGGAAAAATCTTACATTTAGCTGGTGCCAGTTTTGTCCTCCCAGAAGTCACTTGGGGTAGAGACCTAAGCTGATAGATCATGAATTGCCCAACATGGAAGGAACTGAGACAATTTGAAGATCTACTTCCCAGAACAACCACCATTAAGGGGAACAAGTCAGAGAGTGAGCAATATGGGAAAGTAAGGGGAAAAGCCTAAAATTATCAAAAATATCAGGAGGAATAAAACTCAGATGCCTTAAGAATAAGCAGGTAAACACAAGGAACACTTTAATAACAGAAGGAAATATGTCCTCCAGATCGAGTCAAAAAGCCTAGACTTCCAGGAATAAACATTGTAAGACAGAGGCAAATGAACCAGACCCTGATGGTGAAGAGGATCCTGTGAGTTTTCAAGAGAACATAGAACCACATCAGGATTTTCCTGAATAGTTTAAAAGATAAATATTAATTTTGAAAGCATATAATGACTCATGTGGCAGAAAAGATAGGCAGAAGCCAAAGAAAAAGAAAAAGGAGGAAGTTAAACTAGAAGGACAGGTATACTCTGGCAAAGGAGGAAGTAAAGACAAATAAAACAAAATTAGAAAAAAGATATAAAAGACAGAATAGAAAAACTTGAATCCAAGGTGGCAAATCTCACCAAAGATACAAAATAGATTGGGAATGCAAATACAAAAAAAGTGAAATATAATTTGGAAGGAGAAGCAACAAGTAATAACAATCAAAGAAAACATGATCTTTATACAAGCAAAACATATTGATCATGAAGACAGGATGTATAAAGAAAACATAAGGATTATAGGTCTCCCAGAAGAACAAATCAAAATTCTTCATTCCTTGCAACTATGTCTGCGCACTGAGACTGTAAAATACTGAAAATGGGAACATAGCAGGCCCTGGGGATCTTCATTAATTAAAGGTTTTCTCAGGGAGGAAAGGGAGCAGAGGAGCATTTTAGCCTCAATATAAACCTTTCCCAGTTGTACAGGAAAATTAGAGAGAAGTCAGAGTGTGGGGAGCTGTGGAATCCTGTCCCTGAAAGAGCATTACTTATTTTGAAAGCAGCTGGTGAGTATACCTTCATAGTTTCAGAGATTTAGGGGGGTTCAGAGTACCAAAAAGAAAGAGAGAGAGAGAGAGAGAGAGAGAGAGAGAGAGAGAGAGAGAGAGA
>NW_020940208.1:3463-7798 GCF_900497805.2 Vombatus ursinus | reverse complement strand
GGGAGAATTTATGTTTTATTCTATCTATTGCATCATATATATATAGACATATGTATGTATATATGTATGTATGTGTTTTTTCTTTTGCCAAGCACTTTTATCAGATTAATTATGGTTAATACAATCACATACTCTTTTCATTTCAACCATGCCTCAAACTGCCTAAAGATTTTATAAGTTGGTCAATTGGTTACTTATGACAGCTTGAATAGAATGAACCAGTTTAGTAAGTTGATTAAACATATTTTGATACCAGAATAACCTATTGAAATAATGTTTTTGCATTTGAATTATAATCCTTTGGCAGTGGGGGCAGAGTAGTCTATAACCTACAAGAATTTTATCCATCAGTATAAAAACCAAATACCTTAAATGGCTACAATAAATTCAAGTGAATTGTCAAGTAAAAACAGATAAGCAAAGATTTAACAACATGATACTGTGGAAAAAGCACTGGATTTGGAGTCATAAGACTTAGATTAGGATCCTGACTTTGCCAATTACCACCTATGAGATTTCTGGCAAGTCATACTTAAGACATAATTTTCCATCCTTATCTGTAAAATAAAACTAGTTGGACTATATGACCTCTAAGGTCTCTCAGAGTCTATGCATGTTTTGACTATACTCACACACACGTATACACAACTAACTATCTATATCTAGCTATTTATCTATATCTATATATCTATATCTATATCTATATTTATTCAAATAGCTTCACTTCTTTTTTTTTTAATTTAATGTCCATGATTTATTTCTCCACTCTGCTTCAGTTACACATGGGGATGGCGACTCCTTTGATTTTGCTATAACTCAAAGTGCTCAAATTCCATGATCAAGAGCTGTGAAATTTCTTTTATCTGATCATAATCTCCTCTTACTCCATCTTTCTCTATCCTTTCATTCACCTAAAATTATTCTTCATTTTTACTATTACCTCCAATCCCTCCACTCTTCCATACTTTCTCAGGCTATCACTCCTGCTCTGCCTACACTCTTACCTTTCCCTACTCTTTACTCCTTAGTGGCAAAGTGTCAACTACAAACTATCCTCTCCAATCCTTTGCTCCTTCTACCTTTACTGCTAAGACCTTGTAAAACCTTATTTTTTATTACTCCCTCTCTGTACCTCCTTTATTCCTATTCACATTCTGCTAAATGGAGCTGGATGAATTCATAGAATCTTACTGATAGGTCCATTACAAATTCATGCTATCTAATCTCAATTGAGTCCTCACTGAAATAAAGTAATTCTTTTACTACTCTCTAATTGATTTTCTATCCCACTTACCAAATCAACTAACTCTTCCAAACCTTCTCCGCTAATACAGGTCCAACAATAAGAAACTGCATCCTACCTAAGGATACTGGAATGCTGTTGTCTCTCTCTCCATAGGGGAAGTCTCTACTCTTGATTTGCTCACATGATCAAACAGAGTTCAGTCCTAGGAAAGTGTGGTCTCTAATAAGGAGGCTAAGCTTTCTCTGTTTTATATTCTTTGCCTTATGACATCACCACTCTGGCATCCCAGGAGAAAATTACTTAAGGTATATGTTGGCTCATAACTACGGTCTCCCTCAAAGAGAAGGAGAATTAGCAAGATTCTCATTATGAAACAATAAGAATCAAGTTTTCCAGCAAACAAAAAAAATGCTAAATACAAAATGCTCAGAAGGACATGTTGATAGAAATATTTAAATTAAACAAGTGGTGGAACCAATTACCATTATACTGCAAGAAGACTGAGATTTAAATCTCATCAGAACATAAAACAGTTTGTGAGACTACTGACAAAGCATTATTATATTTTACCTCATCTCTACATGACCTTCACCTCCCAGAGTCCATTTCTACTGAATTTCTACTGAACTCTTTCAGGCCAGAGCTTTGGGTCCTGTATCATCAGTATTTAGGTACTGTGTTATCAGTAGTTCTCTCTCTCTCTCTTTCTGTCTCTCTCTCTGTGTCTTTCTGTCTCTCTCTTTCTCTGTCTCTCCCTTTCTCTGTCTCTCTGTCTCTGTCTCTCTGTCTCTGTCTCTCTCTCTCTCTCTGTCTCTCTCTCTTTCTCTGTCTCTCTCTCCATGCAGGGAGTTTTCTTATTAATAGTCAATTTTACCAAATAGACCTACCTCCAGATATCTGGAATTCAAAAGGTCACTTCCAAGCCTATATGTGTCCATCTTTCCTACACAAGAAAAGGAAAACAAACATTAAAGGAATCTTAATTGGATCTCTTTGCTTTAGCTGCCATATGTTATATGGAAAGAGCTGCCATGATGTGAGATTAGGGGAAAGGCACAAAGCCAAGCCTCCTACCTCTCAGGTGAATGGTTAAAAGGTCTGTCGCCAAGAAGAGAAAGGAAGAGACTGACTAAGGAGGATTCTCCCTTTTTAAAGATCCATTGATTCATCAGTTTTGTTTGTTTTTTTTTTCCTGCTTAGTGACCAGAGAGGAAGATGGCTGAATCACCATAGCCAGAAGCAGCCAGGGGTTTCATCATCACCAAAGTGCCAAAGTAATGAGCAGGTACGCATAATCAGCCAGGGTCAGGGTAACTTTGCATATACCTTGTTCAGTCTCTTAATATACTGAACAGCTAGAAAGTATTCTGCAACTTCTCTAGTCTTAGACAGTTTGTGAGGTGAATAAATATTTATATAGTGCCTATTATGTGCCAGGCATGGTGCTTTTTTTTTTTTTAAATTATCCCATTTACCTCACAGCAACTCTACAAGAGAGCTGTCATTAGTATCCCCATTTTATAGTTGAAGAAACTGAGGAAAACAGAAGGACTTGTCCAGGTCATACAGTCAGTAAGATTTGAACTCTGTTTTTTTCTGACACGAGGTGCAGCTCTCTATCTACTATCCTGCCAGACTCACTAAGTTACCAATGCTACTTAGAAATTAAATGACTTGGTTCACTTCAAGCAAGTTTTCTCTACGCTATGCAATGCCTCTCAAAAAAGGAATTAAACATTAAAATTATGTACTATGTATGCATGTTGCAAAATTATGCTGTTAAATATTTACACAATATTTGCATGGTGAAAATTTACACTAAATTACAAAGTGACAGATAATGTAACATTTTCTTTTAAAGAGAACAGTTAACTCTCAATCAACTATGTCACCTGCAATCCAGAGCACACTCTGTCTCCTAATAAAGGGGCTTTTCCTCTGCCCTCACAGGGATTGTGTTTAATTTTAAGGGGGTGCTCTGACCCAAAAGACTATGAGAAAGACTCATTTTAATCTCTCTGGTTTCACAGCTCTACCCAGTATTGTGAGGAAATATTCTTAAATCGTAGATATGGATAGTATCTAAGATTTCTTTAAAAGGGATTAAAAAGGCCCCTTTCTAAAGGAATGAAGAAAGGAAGGAAAGAAGCAACAAGGAAACAGGAAGGAAGGAAGGAAGGAAAGAAGGAAGGAAAAGAGAGAGGGAGGAAGGGCGAGAGGATAGAATGCTGGACTTAGAATCAGGGAAACTTAAATTCAAATCTGGCCTCAAAGATCTACTAGCTGTAGGACCCTGGGAAAGTCACTTTACCCTTTTGTGCCTCAGTTTTCTCATCTGTAAAATGAAGATTAATAATAATACCTACCTCATAGATTTGCTGTAAGAATCAAATGAGGTGAAATGTAGTGTTTTGCAAACCTGAAAACATTTATAAATGCTAGTTATTATCACCTCTTCTCCTTTCCATTTTACAAGTAAAGGGACTTGTTGTTTGTCCTTCATTCTCAAAGAGGATCATGACCTCAGGGAGGTGATGCCATGACATGTGAATTAACTGGATTTAAGTGAGGGAGGGCTGTGCAAAGTCACCAGCCTCACTTTCTCCTCCTGAGCCACTTGGGTCCAGGGGCCAGATATTGATCAGGATAACTGGAGATGGCTCAGGATGAAGTGGGGGACCTTGGCCTTTTCAAGGTAAAATCTTTAACAGGTCTCAGTTTGACTGAGACAATGCCCATTCAGTGATTAAGGCTTAATAAGAAAGGAGGCAGACAATAACCTCTTTACTTAGTCAGAGAAAAAAAATCTATCTGGGAAGGGGAAATCCTCAGGGTTTCTGGCCAAAACAGGTATTTACATTCATTCTGAGACAATCAGGGCCCAAATAATAACCAAGCAGGGCTTATCCTGGGGCTAATCATTGGCCAATCAATGAGAGCGAAAATGATTTGAGGTTAAGGATAAAAAGTTTCAGAAATTAAAATTCACATTCCTTTAGGCAGAGCACCCACCTGCAAGTAAGGGTGTGCGGGTGTGCTACCCTTTGTGGACAAAGTACGAGAGAGAGAGAGAGAGAGAGAGAGAGAGA
>NW_020940208.1:0-3453 GCF_900497805.2 Vombatus ursinus | reverse complement strand
AGACCCTTGTTGCCCTACTAGGAAGTTCCTCCTTCACTTAAATCCAATTAAAAAGTAAAGAAACAGAAGTTTAGAGAAAATTTAAGTGTTTAACCAGATTCCAGCAAGACTCTAACTTCTGACTTTGAATTTGTGTGAGATAGATAATGGTTTTTGTGTCTTATCCTGCCTTAAGCCCTTTATGGGTAAAGACAATTTCTCATCTCAACTTTATCTTTGTCTTGGCCACAGTAGTGCTCTGAATATGGGAAGCACTTAATAAATGTTTATTTTATTGTGTCATATTGTTTTATATTGTATCATGTTATAATTTAGTATGTTAATTCATTATGTAGCTGGTTTCTACTAGATAAGAGAAGACAAGGAACTTTCTAGTCAAGTTTTCATTTTAAAGAACATTTTTGTTTAATTGAAAAAAAAATCTGATGATTTATTTTTTCCAGTAACATGATAAGGGGTCATGAAGAATTTCACACCGTGAGTGTCAGATAAGGCACAGTATGTGTGTGTGTGGTGGAGGGAGGGGTTTGGTGGACAAGGGGATGCTCTTTATGCCTCTTAAAGAAAAGTAGGATATGACCTCCTCATAAACATAAAATCATCCCATGCCACTTTCTTATTTCTTCAACAGAAAGAACAAATCCACTTAAAGTTTTTCAAGCACCACTTATGGTATCAACATAACCTCTTGGACAGTTTTAGTACCTGTGGTCTAGTAAAGATCCTATCTATTATGCAACAACCAGTACACTAAAGAAGGCCAACTCCCTAGCACTTAATGATAAAGTGAAAACATTATGAGAAGTGAAACCTCAAACTGGATGTTTTTTATTGATCTGTTTCACACCAAGGCCAAAAAAGACTGCATTAGTTATCTGGCAGTAATGTTAGTATCCCAGATAAGCCAGAGACCTAGCCATTTTTAACTTTGATGATCAATTCACCTTGGAAGGGAATGTACCAAGGCTTTTGAAAGGCTGCTGCAAGGGCTCTGATAACATCATGGCATATTTAAGGAAGATTCTCTTGGGAGGACAAAGGATAGCAGCACAAGGTTTGGTGTGGGAGAGGCAGGAGACATTAAAGGAAATCTGCACTGTTTTTTGCACACTAGAGGGCTTATCAGTTTTCATTTCAAGTCAAAAGCAAGAAAGTGTGAGTGCTATGATAACATCTCCTAGCAAAGAGAAGCAGACATATCTTTGAAATTCTCCCCTTCTGGAGGAAAAAAAAAAATCTTCTCCCCCTAAAAAAACAAACAAACAAAAAACAAACAAACAAACAAAAAACAAAAAACAAAAAAACTCTTACCTTAATGAGTAAGGAAGATCTGCATGAAGATATATCTGAAGGAATGATGATTTGTCCAGGCCCTACAGTAATGTCTTCTGTTTTGTTATATATTAATTTCAGCTTTATACTTCTGTTACTCACATTAGCCTTCAGAGAGATTACTACTGTACCTTTTAAGGATTCAGGATACCATATGCTGAGTCAGAAAGATACAGAAAGTGATTTAATTTCATTGAATTTCAGAACAGGAAGGGATGCTACTAAGTTCATCTAGGTCAACCTTTGAATTTTCTAGGTAAAGCCCAGAGAAAGGTAGCTAAGGACATGTAGCTAGCAAGTGACAGCGGCAGGACTAGAAAATATGTCCCTTAATTCTTTTCTTAGGATTCATTCTTCTTGGAACAAGATGAGAAAAGGTAACAGAAGTATGTAAGATTGTTGATAATATTTGGATAATCCAATGGATTTGTGATCTCATCAATGTGACTATTCCCAATAACAATGGCTTTATCAATTCATCCATACCTTCCCATACAGTGTGACTCTTCTCATTATCTTCCCATGAACTCACCATAGGAAGTCTATCTCACAAGGTGGAAACCTTCATCTAATTTTCTTGACATGGTTAGATTACTGGTGGAACAGAAGAGCTATCCCTTCAATCTTGTACATAAATAACTCATCTTTCCTCCCCCTATAGATATTTTTCATTGATGATATTCTTTTGCAAGTTTTTTTTTTCTTATGCAAGACCTTATTTATAGTGCATTACATAATATACCATGGTGGTGATCACGATTATAGTACTGCATATATCTTGATTACGAATAAAGTGAGAAAAAAGAACCATACATAAAAATTGGCAGATTCTCTCCCTTGTCTCTTTCTTACTCTCTCTCCCATATTCTCTCTCTCTCTGTCTCTGTCTTTGTCTCTCTGTCTCTGTCTTTGTCTCTCTGTCTCTCTGTCTCTCTCTGTCTCTCTCTCTGTCTCTGTCTCTGTCTCTCTCTCTCACACACACACACACACACACACACACGTACACACATCCCTCTACCTGACAATATAGCTGACAATCTATATTTGATTAACCAGACACAAAGTTGAGGAATGAGAAGTTAAACATTTGGGGAAAGAGTTTTGGCATAATGAAGACTTTGGAAATGGTAGCACATTCTTGTAAATTCCTTGCTACTCAGGATTCAGATTGGTAGATCTCCTGAGCTTGAGAATTTTGAATTGCCATGGGCTAAGTCAGTCTATTATCTGCACTATTGAGTGTTAATATGGTGAGCTCCTGTGAATTGGACCACCAAGCTCCAAAAGTGGGACAAATAGCTCAGGTTGGAAATGGAGAATTTCAAAGGTCCCATGCCAGTCAGAGCAGGACCAGGTGCCTTGCTTAGCCCCTGTAGTTCCAGTCAAAAGAGGGAGACCCAGATTGAAAAAAAAATGGAGGGATGTATGTTTTCAATCAAGCGTGGTCTCATCATTATTTTCTATTAACCTCAGTTAATAGAAACCTCTCTCCCCTCTGCAGAAGCTTATCTAAAGTGATCTTAGGTTAAACAAATTGTGGGGAAAGAGAGGGGAAAAAGCTAATATAGTCTCACATCATAAGGCCTGCCCTTTTCATTCTCTCATTTGTCTTCTTTGGATTTCAATGAGAATGAAAGGTAAGTGAGACAAATGAATCAGAGGAGAGGAAATTTACTGGAATGCAGTCTCAACCTTTCTAGCCCATTGCTATATAACTTAAAATTATTTATCAATGAGCCTAATTCTCTACCTAATAAGATGGAGAAAGGTTGGGAATAGGCAAATTTTGCTACAACTAGCTCTGCAACATGTCTGTTTCTGAGCCATCCAAAATCATGCAGCTAAACTGTAGCTCACACAAATGGCCTCCCCTGTATCTCTTCTCATTTCAAGTTGAAAGAAGATGTAAAAGAAGAATGTAAGAGGGAGGAAAACAAATTCTTCTCCATTTTCTGCCTGTGCAGTACTCCTCCGTGGAAGAAGAATAGAACCTTAAAGGTCAATAAAGACTCTAAGACTCCCAGTTCCAGTTCTGACACTTAGAGAAGTGTATCTTTATTTTCCAGAATGACACTTAACATAGTATGGCTCTTTAATTAATGATGATCTTTCAACACTAAA
>NW_020940207.1:0-2605 GCF_900497805.2 Vombatus ursinus | reverse complement strand
CCTTGATTTATCCTCAAAGAGCTTACATCCCAACCATTTACATTTATTGGGTCAGTCTATATGAAAAGAAATCATCTTCGTTGTGGCCCACCGTATTATGATTTTACCCAATGCTTTCATGGAAAACTTTGAGTTGCTTTTGTTTATTCTACGATATCTATTGTGACAGAAAGTGAAAGGTAATACTTGAACAATTGTTTGCTTTAGCTTCAACTTATAAAATGCCCTTCAGGTATATTGACTGTTTTTTTTTTCCCCAACCTTTCTGATTTACTTTCAACACTTACAATGAGTTACAAATTGCATCTTCCCATGGACAAATGGAAACAGTTTAACTGTATTAAGTCTCTTATGATTTCCCTTTCTTGCTTACTTTTTTCTGCTTCTCCTGAGTCTTGTATGTAAAAGCCAATTTTTCTCTTCAGTTCTGGTCTTTTCATCAAGAATGCTTGAAAGTCCTCTAGCTCATTGAATGCTTATTTTCACCCCTGAAGGATTATAGTCAGTTTTGCTGGGTAGGTGATTCTTGGTTATAATCCTAGTTCCTTTGCCCTCCAGAATATTATACGCCAAGTCCTGTGATCCTTGAAAGTAGAAGCTGAGATAGCTTGCATCATCGTGATTGGGGATCCACCATACTAGATTTTCTGCTTGCAACATTTTCTTGTTGACCTGGGAACTCTGAAATTTAACTATAATATTCCTGGCAGTTTTCATTTGGGGATCTCTTTCAGGAAGTGACTGGTAGATTTTTTCAATTCCTATTTGACCCTCTGGTTTTAGGATATCAGGGCAGTTTTCCTTGATAATTTCTTGAAAGATCATGGCTAGGCTTTTGTTTTGATCATGGCTTGCAGGAAGTTCAATAACTTTTAAATCATCTGGTCCCATGCTCCAGGTCACTTATTTTTTCCAATGAGATATTTCACATTGTCTTCTCTTTTTTCATTCTTTTGGTTTCATTTGATTGTTTCTTGGTTTCTCATAAAGTCATTAGCTTGTATTTGCTCTGTTCTAATTTTTAAGGAAGTAGTTTCTTCAGTGAGCTTTTAGATCTCCTTTTCCACTTGACCAATTCTGCTTTTTAAGGCATTCTTCTCCTCATTGGCTTTTAGGACCTCTTTGACCATTTGGCCTAGTCTGTTTCGTAAGCTGTTACTTTCTTCAGTATTATTTTGTGTCTCCTTTACCCAAATGTTGATTCATTTTTCATGATTTTCTTTCATCATTCTCCTTTCCCTTCTCAAGTTTTCCTTTACTTCTCTGACTTGATTTTCACAATCCTTTTTGAGCTCTTCCATGGCCTGACACAAATTTATATTTTTTCTTGGAGGCTTTGCATGCAGGAGCTTTGACTTTGTTATCTTCTTCTGAGTGTGTGTTTTGATCTTCCTTGTCAACATAGTAATTTTCAGTAGTTAGATTTTTTCCTGTTGTGTGCTCATTTCCCATGCCTGTTAGTTGACTTTTAATTCTTTGTTAATGTAGGACTCTGCTTCCAGGGTGGAGGGTGCACTGTCCCAAATTTCAGGGGTTTTGTGCTGCTGTTTTCAGAGATCCTTCTAGGGACTTCCAATTCTTCCAAGGTGGTATGAACTAAGTAGAGGGGCCTATTACTCTTCTGGCCTGTGCCCTGGTCCATGGCCCACCAGAAGCAGTCCCCTCTGACCTGGAGCTGTGAGGAGGGTCCCCACTCCACTGCTACCACAAGCTCTGCTCTGCTAGTGTTCTTCCTTACCCTGGGACTGCCACCTAGGACTGCAACCCACATGTGAGGATGGGCAAAGCACCCCTGCCTCAGTGCTAGTAAAAAGACCACTGGAATCTCCTTCTGACCAGTTGTTCAACCCCCTTACCATCTCACAATTTAATATTTTGATGAAAGACTTGGATGAAAGCATAGATGGCATGCTCATCAAATTAGCAGATGACGGAAGGCTAGAAATTTTAACTAACCCACTGGATGATAGAATCCAAAAAGATCTTGACAGGCTAGGGCACTAGGATGAATCTAAGGAGATAAAATTCTATAGAGAAAAAGTTAAGCCTTACCCTTGCATATTAAAAATTAACTTCACAAGTACAAGATGGGGCAGACACAGTCAGATTGCAATTGTTTGGAGGGGAATGAGATTTTAATGGAATGCAAGCTCAATGAGTCAGCAATGTGAAATGGTAGTTGAAAAGGCTAATGTGCTTTCAGGTTACAGTAAGCAAGGCATGACACTTCTAGGAATAGGGAAGTGATGGGGAGAAAATGTATTCTCTAAACATCAACATGACTGAAATGAATTTCTCATTATTAAGTTCTGAAATCAACAGAAAGCTGCGTATTTGTATTATTAAATGTCATGAGTATGCCTTGACCATGTTACATACAATTAGGTTTACAAAACTATGGGGTGAATCCTGCCAACTAGAAAAAAAATTGTTGACAAATGTCAGTTCTTAAAAATAGACCATCTTTCAGCTTGAAAACCTGTATGGTAAAAAGTTAGTGATCCAATAGAAAATGTCAGGACCTATTAGGGCACCTTCTCAAACCTCTCTATCCAGTTGCTTTAAAACACAGCATGATATACTATGAAAATACCAGATAAAAGAG
>NW_020940206.1:0-5066 GCF_900497805.2 Vombatus ursinus | reverse complement strand
GCTGCCCGCCCCCAACACCATGTTCAGTTGACTAGGTTGTCTTAAACATCCCCAAAACAAGGATTTTTAGCTCGAGGGATCATCATTTTAAGAATGAATCATTACTAAGTAGAGGTCAATTCTCAAAGTGCTTACTTCCTTCTGGCTCCCTGAAGCCCAAGTCAGGATCTGGAGTGGGATCCCTGAAAGATCAGTAAAGTGATCAGATACTCTGAAGCTAACTTGTATTGGGAAACCTTGAGCTGGATATGAGGATTGCAGGTGCACAAAGGGTGTGCAAAGGTTGGGTTGTATTTGGTTTGTGTGAGGTTTTCTGGGACAGCAGTCTATGAGACTTAACCACCACCCACCTTGGAATGGTTTTCATCAAGTAGCTTCTCTATCCTCCTGCTTTAAATGGGGAAGTAAAAAACACAAATATATTCAGTCCATGTGCTCTGTCCCAACTGCCTAGAGTGTCATCTCTAGGCAGCAGCATAATTGGAAACTGACTGGCACCAGCATCATACCAACTGACAATATTCTATCATACCACGACCAACATCAGCAGGGCTTCTCCTCCTTCCTTTTCATTAATGACATCATAAAGAAATTACTCAAATGAAATTGAGAGAGGAAACTGTTGGTCAGTCAATAAACCTTCATTAAGTACCCATTATGGGTCCAGCATTGTGCTTAGTGCTGGGGATACAAAAAAAAGGTAAAAGAATCTGCTCTCAAGGACCTACGATAGAGTGAGGGAGACAATAAGCAAACAAATGTGCACAAACTATAGACAGCATAGATGGGAAACAATAAACAGAGGAAAATTACTGGAATTACAAGGAATCTGGAAAATCTTACTATGGAAAGTGCTGCTTCTTTGTGACCTGTCTATGTCTATGGGGAGTGCGTCTTTGCTTTCTGCTAGATTATTTTTCCCTTACCTTCAAAAAGCTGTCCTATAACAATATTTACTTACATTGAGCTTGCCATCCACTAAACCCAAAAGTCTCTGTTACATGAGTAGTCTAATCATCTATTTTCTGAACTCAACTTCGTATTTTAAAATTACTCCTGTTAAATGTCACAGTGTTAAGTTTATAATGATCTGATCTGTTACTCTTCTCAAGAATATCAGCATTTTGGGGGAGTTGGGGGGGCAGTGGATAGAGCACTGGCCCTGGAGTCAGGAGGGCCTGAGTTCAAATCTGGCCTCACACACTTGATGCTTTGTGACCTTGGGGAAGTCACTTAACCCCATTGCTTAGTCAAAAAAAAAAAACAAAAAAAAACAAAAAACAAAAACCAATAAACAAAGAATATTAGCATTTTAAGGAGGAAGGAAAGGAAGAAGGAAGGAAGGAGGCATGGAGGGAGGAAATAAGCATTTGGTAAGTTCCGACTATGTGTCAGGCACTGTGCTAAACACTTAATAAATATGATTTAATTTGATTTTCACAACAACCCTAGGGGGTAATTTCTATAATTATGCCTATTTTATCATTAAGGAAACTGAGGCAAATAGAAGTTAAGTGACCTCCCCAGGGAAGAATCTTTCATGCTACATAGTACTGCGAAAATTTTCCATGCACTTTCCTATACTTCGTGAAGACAGGGTGGCTTAGGGGAAAGATCTCTCTGGACATAGGAACAGAACACTTGTGTTCCATTTTTGACACTTATTTACTACCTTCATGGTCTTGGACAATTTATTTAATCATTTAGAACCTCTAACATTTCATATGAAAAATAGAAAAACTGATATGTATTTCATAGCATTGTGGAAAAGACAAAATAAAATATTTGTAAAAGCCAATTTTGAGTATTCAATCCAAAAAGAAATGAGAAATTATTTTTCAATCAATGTCCACTACTTTGTGAAAAAGTCAGGGCAAAACTCAAAAGAGGAAACTGAGATCCAGAAAAAATAAATGATCTGTCCAGGAGCATACAGCTAGTTTTTTTTTTTTTTTTTTTTAAGTCCACATGGCAGTTAATTCATAGAATGATTTTTTTTTTCCCGAAAAAAGCAAACAAACAAAGAAGAATGCAAAAGTCTACACTGGGAGAGAACTATACAGAAAGTTGTAGGAGGGTAAAAAGGCAATTCAATTACACCAATATCTGAAAATGGTGTTTTCTACTATACCTTGACTGCTCTAACAGGATTTAACAAATAATTCCAAAGACTTTTACAAAGGAAGTATTCAAGTGCACCTCTGAACTGTATATTATCCTTATGAAAGACTTAAAAGTTTTATTTCCCTATTACAAGAGATAATAGAGAAGAAAGTACCAAAGGAAGCTCTAGAACAATTATATCTCCAAACATCAGGAGGTGGGAGAAAAGTTTACATTCTATAAGTGTCCAGAAGAACAACAATATTTTTGAAAGTTGAAAAGTGTGTCTTGGATTAGAAGACTTTGTAACATCAGTAATGCTCAATCATTAATAAAAAGCCAGGATTACTGGAAGACCATTTGAAAGTCATGTTCCGTGTCCTACGGTCTTTTAATGTAGAAGCTGCAAGGTCCTATGTAATCCTGACAGTGGTTCCATGATATTTAAATTGTTTCTTTCTGGCTGCTTGCAATATTTGCTCTTTACTCTGGTAATTTTGGAATTTTATATATTTGATTTATACTTTTTTGATAATAATTTTTCTAAAAATTTACCTAGCTTAGGTCAAATAACTACCTTGTAGTTAAATGATTTCCCTCTTTGGCATCATGTAATCATGCCAGTGTTTATCCCCATTATTTCAAATAGACAGCATGGCATATTATAAGGATAATTGGGGGGGTGGCAGAGCCAAGATGGCAGAGGGAAAGCAGGGACTGTCTTGAGCTCTCTCCCGAAGCCCTCCAAATTCCTAAAAAAATGTCTCTAAACAATAGCAGAACCCACAAAAAGACAGAGTGAAACAAATTTCCAGCCAAAGACAGCCTGGATGGTTGATCCAAAAGGTAAACAGCACCGGGTGGGGAGAGGATCACAGTTTGGTGTGGGCGCACAGGCCACAGCAACCCTGAGGCAGGACTCAGAGGACTGAATCAAGGGCAGCATTGGGGTTTCCAGGCTTCTCAACCCAGGAACACCAAAGACAACTTAGAAGGTCAGTGGGAAAACTGTGAATGTGGTGAGAGAGGAGCTAGGTCTCAGGTGCAAGTCTTAGGTTTAGCCCAGGGCCATGGCTTTTTCCTGAGCTTCCTGGCCACAGACTGAGGGGGAATCCAGTGGCTGATCAGAGAGGGATTGCAAGGATCTCTTTGCCAGTGCTGAGGCAGGAATCACTTGCTTTACCAGTGCTTGGATTTGGGTCACAGTTCTGAAGGGCGGTCCTGGGGCGAGAAGGAACGCTGGTGCCCTGGAGCTCATTGTGGTGGTTGAGAGAAAACACCTCGCCCCTTATCATACCACCTTGGAAGAACTGAAAATTTACATGTCCCTAAAAGTACCTCTGAAAACAGCTGTACAAACCCCCGAAGCTTGGGACTATACGCTCTTCACATTGGAAACAGACTTTTACCTTAACAAAGAGTTTAAAACACAAGTAATTGGCCAAGATAATGAGTAAGCAGGGCAAAAAAGAGTCAGACTATATTATCTTACTTTGGTGACCAGATTAAAACATACAACCAGAAGAAGACAACAAAGCCAAAGCTCCTACATCCAAAGTCTCCAAGACAAATATGAATCAGTCCCAAGCCTTGGAAGAGCTCAAAAGGGATTTTGAGAGGCAAGTAAGAGAAGTAGAGGCAAAATTGAGAGTGATGCAAAAAAAATCATGAAAAACAAGTGAACAGCTTGCTGAAAGAGACCCCCAAAAATACTGAAGAAAATAACACCTTAAAAAACAGCCTAACCCAAAAGGCAAAAGAGGTCCAAAAAGTCAATGAGGAGAAGAATGCCCTAAAAAGCAAAATTGGCCAAATGGAAAAGGAAGTCCAAAAGATTACTGAAGAAAATACTTCCTTAAAAATTAGAATAGAGCAATTGGAAACTAGTGACTTATGAGAAATTTAGACACTATAAAACAAATCCAAAAGAATGAAAAATTAGAAAACAATGTGAAATATCTCATTGGAAAAACAATTGACCTGGAAAATAGATCCAGGAGAGAGAATTTAAAAATTATTGGACTATCTCAAAGCCATGATCAAAAAAAGAGCCTAGACATCATCTTTCAAGAAATTATCAAGGAAAACTGCGCTGATATTTTAGAATCAAAGGGCAAAATAGAAATTGAAAGAATCCACCGATCTCCTCCTGAAAGAGAACCCCAAAAGAAAAATCCTTTAAATATTGTAGCCAAATTCCAGAGTTCCCAGGTCAAGGAGAAAATATTGTAAGCAGCCAGAAAGAAACAATCCAAGGATTGTGGAAACACAATCAGGATAACACAAGATCTAGCTGCTTCTACATTAAAGGACCACAGGGCATGGAATATAATATTCCAGAGAGCAAAGGAGATAGGATTACAACCAAGAATCACCTACCCAGCAAAACTTAAAAACAAAAAGATAACTGAACTTAGAAACAGAAAGATCTGATTTGACTTAGAGTTGATTACATCTGATTACATCTGATTAGATTACAAATCTGATTTGATTAGAAATTAGAATCAGACAGATCTAGCTTTGCCACTTATTTCCATTGCTGACAAGCTGGTTGAGCTCTGTGAGCCTGATTTCTCATTTGCAAAGTGAAGATAATTACATCTGTCCCATCTTTTTCAGGACTGTGTGAACATGAAAAGAAATGCTGAATAAAACTTTGCTTTATACAGGCTTATAGTTTTCTTCAAAATCTCAATTCTTTTATTAGCAGAGAGCTAACCTGAGAGTTCCAGAACTTTCTGTTGCATCCTTGTTAGGATGTTATGATAGAGAAATGGTTAACTTTAGAGAACTGATTAACTTTTCCATCCTAAAGTCTTGTTCAATAAAGTCTTTATATAATTTGTTTCAGTCTAGCAACTACCACAAGCATAAAGTGGGCCCTTCTGCATTTACATGGCTACTACTCTTGCTTTTGCCTAATCGCTTGGATCTTCTTTGGTGGGGACAGTGGCAAGAGGTGG
>NW_020940205.1:0-1338 GCF_900497805.2 Vombatus ursinus | reverse complement strand
ACCTCTTCATAGGGGCAAGTGTATCTTGCAGTGGGCCTAGTCACAGAGCTTTCCATTACACTGCATCTTCATAAGGGCAAGTCTACCTTGGGGTGGGCCTAGTCACAGACCAAAGTGTTACTCTGCCTCTTTATAGGGGCAAGCCTTCCTTGGGGTGTGCCTAGTCACAGAGCTCTCTGTTACACCACAGAGCTCCATATTTCACTGCGTATTCATAGGGGCAAGTCTACCTTGGGGTGGGCCTAGTCACAGAGCTTTCCATTACACTGCCTCTTCAGAAGAGGAAGTCTAACTTGGGGTGTGCCTAGTCACAGAGCAATGTGTTACACTGCCTCTTCATAGGGGCAACTCTAACTTGGGGTGGGCCTAGTCACAGAGCTCTCTGTTATATCACAGAGCTCTCTATTACACTGCCTCTTCATAGAGTCAAGGCTACCTTGGGATGGGCCTAGGCACAGAGCTCTGCATTACACTGCCTCTTCATAGGAGCAAGTCTACCTTGGGGTGGACCTAGAAACACAGCAATGTTTTACAGTGACTCTTCATAGCGGAAAGTGTAACTCGGGTTGGGCGTAAACACAGAGCTCTCTATTACACTGCCTCTTCAAGGGGACAAGTCCACCTTGGGGTACGCCTAGTCACAGAGCTCTATGTTACAGTGTCTCTTCATAGGGGCAAGTCTACCTTGGGTGTGCCTAGTCACAGAGCTCTGTTACTTCACAGAGCTCTCTGTTAAATTACCTCTTCATAGGGTCAAGTCTATCTTGCAGTGGGCCGAGTCACAGAGCTCTTCATTACACTGCCTCTTCATAGGTGCAAGTCTAGCTTGGGGTGGGCGTAGTCACAGATCTCTCTGTTACACTGCCTCTTCATAGGGGCAAGTATACCTTGGGATGGGCCTAGTCGAAGAGCTCTCTGTTACATCACAGAGATCTCTGTTAAATTACCTCTTCATACGGGCAAGTCTATCTTGGGGTGGGCCTAGTCACAGAGGTCTCTGTTGCACTCCCTCCTCGTAGGGGCAACTCTACCTTGGGGTGGGCCTAGTCACACAGCTCTCTGTTACACTGCCTCCTCATAGGGGCAAGCCTACCTTCGGATGGGCCTAGTCAAAGAGCTCTCTGTCACATCAGAGAGCACCGTATTACACTACCTTTTCATAGGGGCAAGTCTACCTTGGTGTGAGCATATTCACAGAGCTCTCCATTACACTGCGTAATCATAGCGGAAAGTATAATTTGGAGTGGTCCTAGTCACAGAGCTCTCCATTACACTGCCTCTTCATAAGGGCAAGTCTACCTTAGGGTGGGCCTAGTCACAGAGCTCTTATTACATCAC
>NW_020940204.1:0-4022 GCF_900497805.2 Vombatus ursinus | reverse complement strand
GTTTTTGTCAAAGAGTGAGTTTTTATCCCAGAAGCTGGGGTCTTTGGGTTTATCAAATAATAGATTACTACAATAATCCACTACAGTAGATTATCTACTGTGTCTTGCACACTTAGCCTATTCCACTGATCCACCACTCTATTTCTTAGTACCAAGTAGTTTTGATGATTGCTGCTTTATAATATAATTTAAGATTTGGAATGGCTAGGCCACTTTCCCCTGCTTTTCTTTTCATTAGTTCCCTTGATATTCTGGACCTTTTATTCTTCCAAATGAATCTTTTTATTATTTTTTCTAACCCTATAAAATAATTTTTTGGTAGTTTGATTGGTATGGCACTGAATAAGTAAATTAACTTAGGTAGAATTGTCATTTTTATTGTATTAGGTCAGCCTACCTGTGAGCAGCTGATGTTTTTCCAATTATTTAAATCTGACTTTATTTGTGTGAAAAGTGTTTTGTAATTGTGTTCATATAGTTCCTGGCGTTGTTTCAAGAGGTAGACTCCTAAATAGTTTATAATGTCTACAGTAACTTTAAGTGGAATTCTCTTTCTATCTCTTGCTTTAGGGTTTTATTGGTAGTATATAGAAATGCCAATGATTTATGTGGATTTATTTTATAGCCTGCAACTTTGCTAAAGTTGTTTATTTTTTCAAGTGGTTTTGTACTTGATTCTCTAGGTTTCTCTAAGTATATCATCATATCATCAAGTAAGATGATTTCAGAACAGCCTGGAAAGACTTTCAGTTCATGTAAGTCTTTAAGTGAAGTAAGCAGAACCAGGAGAACATTGTACACAGTAACAACAACATTGAACAATGAAGAACTGTGAGTAACTTAGCTATTCTCAGAAATACAATGATCAAAGACAATCCCAAAGAACTCATGATAAAACATGCTATCCACCTCCAGAGAAAAATCTGATATTGTCTGAATATAGACTGAAGCATACTATTTCTCTTCTTTATTTCCTTTCTCTTTCTTCCTTTCTTTCTCTTTCTATCTTTCTACCTTTTTTATGAGTTATCTGGTACAAAATGACTAAAAAGGAAATATTTTGGGCAGCTAGGTGGTGCAGTGGACAGAACTCCTGCCTTGCAGTCAGGAGGACCTGAGTTCAAATCCAGCCTCAGACACATAACACTCACTAGCTGTGTGACTCTGGGCAAGTCACTTAACCCCAATTGCCTCACCAAAAAAAAAAAAAAAAGGAAATGTTTAACATGATGACATGGGCATAACCTGTATCAGATTACTTACCATCTCAGAAGCGGGTAGGAGAAGGAAGAAGGGAAAGAGGGACAGAATTTGGAACTGAAAACTTTAAAAAAAATGTCAAAAATTGTTTTAACATGTAATTGGGGAAAATAAAATATTATTTAAGATAAATATTTTTTTCATATGAGAAGATACCCCCAACCTACCCCTTCACAGAGGTGGGATGAAAATAGGTGTTACACATTGCACATGTTTTTGGACTTTTCCCAATGTCTCTACCAGTGGTAACTGATTTTTTTTTCCTTTCAAAAAATGCTAGTTGTCACATAAAATGGTTCTTTGGAAGGAGAAAGAATATTTGGGATAACCATGGTGATGAAACAAAATATAAATTGAAACTTATTTTAAAAAAGAAAGTTTTTCCTTATCTTGAGTTGAAATATAATTTCTGCCTTCTCATGATTGTCTAATCCCTCTTTCATGTACAACTTTCTAAGTGTCTGAACACAGCCCTCATTCCCACCCCTTGCTCCCAACCCATGTCTCCTCTCTCCATGCCAAACATCCCTAGGGCCTTAAATCAAACCTCCAGATTGGCTTGGCCTCCAAAGGCTCAGCATCCTAGGTCCTGTCCTTTGGCTAGACACAGCTTATCAATGTCCTTCTTAAAATGTCTTCCTCTGTGCCTAGGATGGAATTCAGCATTCCAGCTTTTGTCTGAACAGTACAAAATGCAGCAAGACCACCCCCCACTTCCTTCTTGCTGAACATTATGCTTCTCTTAATGTAGTCTAGATAGGAGTTGGTGGGGACTGGAGAGGTGATTGAAGAAATGTTACTTGACTCCTGTAACCATGGGAACAGATGATGAGATAGTGAATTGTTTGGTTGCTAGTCTGGCATTAGAATCACCCTGTGGACCACCAAGAAACAAATGGACTCCTCCCATGTGAAACACTAAACTAAATGGTGACTTTGAAATGCAATGCCCTAGAGGCCTATGTCAAGAATAACAGTTTTCTTAGCAACTGCTAATGCCAACATGTTTCAGTTTTATAAAAGTAAACTTGAAAGAGCATTGAATTTGGAGCGTAAGAACCAAAGTTCTAATTCTTACTTTATCATTTACTATCTGAGTAACTCTGGGCAGCTAGATGGTACAGTGGATAAATTGCCAGGTCTGGAGTCAAGAAGACTCATCTTTCTGAGTTCAAATCTGGCTCCAGATGCTTACTATCTGTGTGACCCTGGGCAAGTCATTTAACACTGTTTGCCTCAGTTTCCTCATCTGTAAAATGAACTGGAAAAGGAAATGGCAAACCACTCCAATATCATTGCCAATAAAACCCCAAATGGGATCACAACAAGTTGGACATAACTGAAAAACAATTCAATAGCAACAACAAAATTGTGAGCAAGTCAGTTCTCTGGACCTCAATTTTTTCACCTGTAAAATGAGAAGGTTGGACTATATACTCTTTAAGGTCCTTTTCACCTCTAAATGTAGGATTCTATGAATCAAGGCTGGAAGGGATGTCCAGCAAGTGGCCTAATTTTCTGTGCATTCACATGCATATCAATATGCTCACCCCCCCCCACACACACACGTTCCAGTCACACATTAATCTTTAAGGACCTTCCTAGATCCTACAAAGTCCTTTCTGCTCTTTCAATTTTCTATAAAAGTTAAAGTTTTAAGGTTGCTGCTATTTGTATGCTGTCTCCTCAATTCAATTACAAGGTACTTTTGCATTTCTTTGTATCCCACAGCCTTTAGTATGGTGTCTGGCATATCTGGTAAATGTTTATAGACTGACCGACTAACATGTAGGCCAGTCATTATATAGTAGACATTTATCTACTGTACACTATACATTGTATAGTAGACATTTATACATTATAATTAGATGATCTCTAAAGGCTTTTGATATTTCCTACCATTCACCAAGAGGAAGTTTCACATTCTTTCTTCTTCCGAGTATTCCAACTAAGCCTGATAGCTATGTCTTAGGAAGGTGGGAGAGGTTACCAGAACAACAAGCTTTTCAATTTGGGAGTGAAAAATAATTTCACCAAGTGAAAAAGTATTTTCTTCACCAAGAAAAGGACAATCTCGCCAGGAATCTCAGCAGACCCTAGAGCTCTGGTAACCTCCAAGGAAAGACACTGTCAATGGAGGTGAAATGGAGAAGGGTTAGGCATTCTGCAAAAGGTGGGATTTGAGCTGAATCTTGAAGGAATCTAAGGAAACTAGTAGGTAAAAGTGAGGAAAGTGAGCTTTGCTAGCATGGGGGACAGCAAGTTAAAAGGTATTGAATTGGAAGATAGAATAAGCAAGGAAAAAAACTAAGTAGATACTAGCGTATGCTGAGGGAATTAAAGTATGAGAAAACTGGAAAAGTAGAAAGGAGCTACATTGTGAAGGATTTGAAATGCCAAGCAGATGATTTAGATTTTTTTTCCCCTGGAGATAATAGGGAGCCATTGGAGTGTATTTAGTGGGAGTGAGGAGGAGGTGACATGGTCAGACTTACACTTTAAGAAACCCACATTGAAAAGATCCAGAATATCAAGGGAACTAATGAGAAGAAATGCAGGGGAAGGTAGCCTAGCCGAACCAGATTTTAAATTGTATTATAAAGCAGCAATCATCAAAACTACTTCGTACTAGTTAAGAAATAGAGTAGTGGATCAGCGGAATAGGTTAAATGTGCAAAGACACAGTAGTCAATGACTATCTACTATTCGATAAATCCAAAGACCCCAGCTTCTGGGATAAAAACTCACTCTTTGACAAAAAC
>NW_020940203.1:0-4759 GCF_900497805.2 Vombatus ursinus | reverse complement strand
TCATCACTTTAAAGTTATATAGCACTTCAAGGTTAACAAAGTGCTTTACTATCTCATTTCATCCTTACAACAATCCCATGAGCTAAGTGCTATTATTAGCCCCATTTTACAGAGAATAAAACTGAGGCTGAAAAAGATTAAATGACTTGCCCAACTATGAAATTTCTGAGGAAGGGTTTGGAGTCCAGTTCAATACTATCCTTTGCACCAATTAGCTTCCACTGAAGTTCCACTTCCACTTCTAAACACGATACCTGGAGTAACAAACCAGGTTGGGTACTTTCATTCTTGTTATTGGATTCAGAACTGAAAATGAGTTGGATCAATAATTTAATTGAAGTTAGAGATATGGTTGATTCCAGTGGGAAGTTATAAAATTCTTTCAGTGATCATATGTTGGTTACTACCACAAAAATCTACATCTTTAACAGATTCAGGACAGGAAACAAGCCCTTTTTGATGATTGAGAGCTTTTCCTCTCCTCAGAGACTGGTAAAAAAAAAAGGAATAGTAACTATTTGTGTTGCCAGCCTTTTCTTGTTTCTCTTGAGTCTTGTATTTGAAAGTCAAATTTCCTATTCAGCTCTGAATGCTTGAAAGTCTTCTATTTCACTGAATGTCAATTTTTTCCCCTGAAGGATTATACTCAGTTTTGCTGGGTAGGTGATTCTTGGTTTTAATCTTAGTTCCTTTGACCTCTGGAATATCATATTCCAAGTCCTCCTGTCCCTTAATGTAGAAGCTGCTAAATCTTGTGTTATCCTGATTGTGTTTCCACAATACTTAAATTATTTCTTTCTGGCTGCCTGCAATATTTTATCCTTCACCTGGGAACTCTGGAATTTGGCTATCTTATTCCCAAGAGTTTTCCTTTGGGGATGTCTTTCAGGGGGTGATCAGGGAATTCTTTCCATTTCTTTTTTACCCTATGGTTCTAGAATATCAGGACAGTTTTCCAAGATAATTTCTTAAAAGATGATGTCTAAGCTCCTTTTTTGATCATGACTTTCAGATAGTCCAATAATTTTTAAATTACCTCTCCTGGATCTATTATTCAGGTCAGTTGTTTTTCCAATGAGATATTTCACATTGTATTCTATTTTTTTTCTTTTGGTTTTGTTTTGTAGTTTCTTGATTTCTCATAAAGTCATTAGCTTCTATTTGCTCCATTCTGATTTTTAAGGAATTATTTTCTTCAGGGAGCTTTCAGACTTCCTTTTCCATTTGGCTAATTCTGCTTTTTAAGGCATTCTTCTCCTCATTGACTTTTTGGACCTCTTTTACATTTGGGTTAGGCTATTTTTTAAGGTGTTAATTTCTTCAGTATTTTTTTGAATCTCCTTTAGCAAGCTGTTGACTTATTTCATGATTTTCTTCAATCACTCTCATTTCCCTTCCCAGTTTTTCCTATACTTCTCTTCCTTGATTCTCAAAATACTTTTTGAGCTCTTCCATGGCCTAGAACCAATTCATATTTTTATTGAAGGCTTTGGATGTAGGACCTTTGACTTTGTTGTCTTCTTCTGGTTGTATGTTTTCATTTTCTTTCTCACCAAAGTAAGATTCTATATCTGACTTTTTTGAGCATAGAGAGAGAGAAAGAGAGAGAGCAAATAGTAGTGTCTCAATCTGCATTCTGACTCCATAGTTCTTTTTCTGGATGTGGATAGTATTTTCCATCATGAGTCTTTACAAATTGTCTTAGATCCTTGCACTGATGAGAAGAACTAAGTCTGAAGTTAGTCATCACACATTGTGCCTGTTACTGGATACAATGTTCTGGTTCTGCTCATTTCACTCAGCATCAGTTCAGGTAAGCCCTTTCAGGTTTTTCTAAAGTTTGCCTGCTCATCATTTCTTAAAGAACAATAATATTCTATTACATTCATTTATCACAACTTGTTCAGCCATTCCCCAATTGATGGGCATCCCCTCAATTTCATATTCTTTGCCATCACAAAAAGAGCCGCTATAAATATTTTTGCACATATGAGTCTTTTTCCCTTTTTTATGATCTTTTTGGGATACAGACCAAGAAGTGGTATTTCTGGGTCAAAAGGTATGTACAATTATATAGCCCTCTGGGCATAGTTCCAAATTGCTCTCCAGAATGGTTGAATCAGTTCACAACTCCAGCAACAATGCATTAGTGTTCCAGTTATACCACGTCTTCTCCAACATTTATCATTTTCCTATTTTGTCATGTTAGCCAATCTGATAGGCGGCTTGTAGATGTTTTAGAGTTACTTTTTTTTATGTTTGAACCTTGAGCAACCCTGCAACTTTAACACTTCATTATTCCTTTTTTTCCCATTCTTTCGGTCTGCTTCCTGACTGTAGACTTGATATTAGGATTGGGCTCTATGATACTTCTGGAAGGTAAGTCTGGACTGGTCATGCTGCTATTTGCTCGAAGTATTAGGTGTTGTTTTATTCCAGGATCTCAGAAACAATCTGGCTGACTGCAAGATTTCAGGGTGCCCAAAAAGATCTATTCTTGAGCAAAGTCTGATTGTTCCCCTCCACCTCCATCTGAACTCTACATGTTCCTGACCTGGGTTTGGTTCCGAGCCTGAGCCTGCTGCTAGACTCTACTTTTTAAGTCAACTGGAAAAGCTTTGTTGCCTCAGAGTATCAAAATTGTGAGTTCTTTTGGTCTGGAGTTCCTGCCCCGGTAATTCAATGACTGGCTGAGCTGGTGGAACCCTCCTTTGCACCTGAGGTCTGAGCCACATCACCACTGCTGCTGCTGACTTCTGAACTTCTTTCTTTCTCTGAACATCATCTAGGGCTTCTCTACTTTGGAATGACACTGCCATGAACAAATCCGTTCTCACTCACTCCACCTTTGATCTGCAACCTGGGAAGGTCAATGGAAGACACAGTTATCAGTTGACCTGTTGTTGTTGTAGTGACCTTGCATGGATCTAGGGGTGTCCCACTATGGGTCTGGGACCTTCCTGGTGCATTGTCTCTCCCTCTACTAACATGCTCTATTTGCAGAGTGTTTCTGGTCCAACTCCTGCCTCCAATGATAGTAGACCTTATCTGCCTCCCTACAGAGAGTTAGGCAGGAAAATGACTCACTGTGACTTCTTATGAATTTTCATGTCAAGTTTTGATTTGATGCACATTGTAGATCTGTTAAGAGAAATTTATGGAAAGGAGTTCACTGCATTGCTTCTTAGCAATCTTCTGTCTTTTCTCTGCCTCATTGAGGATACTGATTTTTCAAAATTTAGTTTCTTTTTTCAGATCAATACTTTTCTGGTATTGTTATAGTGGACAGACCACTGTACTTAAACTCAGAAAGGCTGAGTTTGAATACCATACCTACTACTTACTACCTGTGTGACCTTGGAGCAATTAGGTAGCACAGTGGATAAAGTATTGAGTCTGGAGTCAGGAGGACTTGTCTTTTTCAATTCAAAGCTGGCCTCTGATGCTTAATAGCTGCATGACCCTGGGAAAGTCACTTACTCTGTTTGCATCTGTAAAATGAACTGGAGAGGGAAATCCCAGTCCACTACAATATCTGCCAAGAAAACCACAAATAGAGTCCCAAAGAGTTGGACAGGACTGAAAACAACTAAACAGTAAAACAACAATGACCCTGAGCAATTAATTCATCTTATTTTGGCCTCAGTTTCCCCATCTTTAAAGGAAGGAGTTGAACTAAAAAAATCCTTAAGCTTGTTTTTTAGTGATAAATCCTATGATTTTCTGCAGTGAATAAGACTGTTACTTCAGTGAGGATATGGGGTGTAATATTTGATCATGAGGAGCTGTATATTGTTTTTAGCTTGACTAAGTGCTTGCTTAATAGATTCCTAGCTTCTATTCAGGCACCCTCTCCTTTCTTCAAAATATAGGATAAGGAGGAACCTCATTTTTCCTTTCCCCATAACTAATAATAGCTCACATTTGTAAAGCATGTTACAAAGTATTTTGTCCAGGGCTATCTTGGGGGTGGGGAATAGGTAATGAGAGGAAATTGTATTCTCATCTTACAGACAAGGGAATTGAAACTCACTCACAGCAATCAAGTGACTTGGCCAATGTCACGTAAACAATAAGCCTAAGTCTAGGGAACTTTCTACTCCATCTTGTTGATAAAATACATAGGGCAATAAATGCAGCCTTTCTATACTGGTAGCAGGTGATACCTTATCCCTTCTCCCCTACGTCCCAGTTGGACTGGTCCAAGAAAAGTGGTAGCTAGGACATGGTGATATGAGAATTCAGGGTTGTATGTGATTGTACATAAAGATGGAGCAAGAAAATAACTGCAGTCTTTTCAGGTAAAACCCTATTCCCTATTAACTCACTCTAAAAGTGTCTGATATCATTACTAATTCTTCTTAAAGTATCTAGTAATAACCTAGGATTAGTGTAAAATACACTTAATAAATACAGACTTAAGATAATAAATAATAATAAGATAATAAGACAATAAAATACAGACTTAAGAAAAGTTTAAATGTGCATACACATGTATAATCTGATCCATTTAATTTTTTATCTTCTCCAGAAAATCAGTTGATTATTTAAAATAAATCATGAGCTGCTCTTTTAAGAGAGGACCTTTTTACATGAAATTATGTACTTCAATGTTAAAATTTCCAAAGATGGATTCCTCACATAGGAAAATCTAAGAGAAAAATAACCAGTCTATGAAGCTTGTCTCCTTGATTCTCCTAAAGCACACTGGATGAGGAAAAGAAAAAGGCCTTAGCATGGCACAATAAAACATCTGGAG
>NW_020940202.1:277850-349973 GCF_900497805.2 Vombatus ursinus | reverse complement strand
TCAGAGATACTTTTAAGGATCTATAAGCTTTCAGTTCTTCCAAGGTGCTATGATCTAAAGAGATGTGTGTACTACTCTCCTGGCCTGTGACCTAATCAGTAAGTGACCACAAGCATTCTTTTTCACCCTGGAAATGTGATGAAGGTCCCTGTTCAATTGCATTGTGCTACTGTTCCTCCTTGCCCTGGGACTGCCATCTAGGACTGCAACCCAGATCTGAGTATGGGCAAAGAAACAGACTCTTGCCTCCAGTGGCAGCAAAGAAACCCCCGTACTTTCCTTTTAATCAGTTGTTTGACCTATCCCCTCTCCTTACTGTTTGTTGGCTGAGAGCTCTAGAAGCAGCCACTGCTTCCACTAGCTCCCAAGGCATTCTTCTGGTTTGCTGGGGCCAGGTTTTTGCTGGCACATCCTGTGCTGAACTGTGTTCCACTGTTACCCTGGTGGGATAGAACTTTCCTGCTGCTTTCTAGGTTATCTTTGACTGGAAAATTATTTCACCCTGTCCTTTTGTGGATTCTGCTTTTCCTGAAATTGTTTTATGGCATTATTTAAATGTGTCTCATGGGGTTTTGGGAAGAGCTCTGGCAAGTCCCTGTCTTTTCTCTACCATGTTGGCTCTGCCTTCAGAATTTGAAAGTATTCACTTCTACATTAGACAATAAGGCACTTGGGCCTATTTAAGTGATCTTGCCGTGTTACTTCTGTACTCAAGAATTTTTTTATGGTAATTTTTATTTATTTATTTTTTGTTTTCAACATTTACTTCCACAAGATTTTGAGTTCCAAATTTTCACCCCATCTCGCCCTTCTCCCCACCCCAAGATGGCATGCATTCTGAATACCCCTTCCCCTAGTCTACCTTCCCTTCTATCTCTCCCCGCTTTCTCTTATCCCCTTCCCTTTCAATTTTCCTGTAGGGCAGGATGGATTTCTGTACCCCATTTCCTATATTTCTTATTTCCCAGTTGCATGTGAAAACATTTTTTAAACATGTGTTTTTAAAATTTTGAGTTCCAAATTTTCTCCCATCCTCCCTCCCCACCCAACCTCATTGATAAGGCAAGCAACTAAATAAAGGTTATATATGTGCAGTTATGCAAAACACTTCCATAGTAGACCTGCTGTGAAAAACTAACTCTATTTCCCTTAATCCTATCCCACCCCCCATTTATTCTATTCTTTCTTTTGACTCTGACCCTCCTCAGAAGTACTTGCTTCTGATTACCCCCTTTCCCAGTCTGCCGTCCTCTCTATCATCCCCCTACTCTTTTGCTCCCCCCCCATTTTCCTGTAGGGTAAGACAGATTTCCATACCCAATTGAGTGTGCATGTTCTTCCCTCCTTAAGTCAAATTCTATGAGAATAAGATTCACTCATTCCCTCTCACCTTCCCCCATTTCCCCTCCACTGTAAGAGCCTTTTCTTTTGTTTTTTTTTTCTGTAAGATAATTTACCCCATTCTACCTCTCCCTTTCTCCTTCTCCTAGTGTAATCCTCTCTCACCCCTTAATTTTATTCTCCAGATATGACCCATTCATCTTTAACTTACCCTGTGCACTCTATCTATCTATTTATCTATCTATTTATATCTATATCTATATATATGTACATTCTATGAGAATAAGATTCACTCATTCTCTTTCATCTTTCCCTGTTTCCTTTCCACTGTAAGAGCTTTTTCTTTTCTGTTTTTTTGTGAGATAATTTACCCTGTTCTACCTCTCCCTTTCTCCTTCTCCTAGTATAATCCTCTCTCACCCTTTAATTTTATTCTCCAGATATGATCCCTTCATCTTCAACTCACCCTGTGACCTGTATCTATCTATCTATCTATCTATCTATCTATCTATCTATCTATCTATCTATCTATCTATCTATCTATCTATCTATCTATCTCTCTATCTATCTCTCTATCTATCTATCTATCTATCTCTCTATCTATCTCTCTATCTATCTATCTATCTATATACATACAATTTTTTCCCTCCAACTACCCTAATACTGACAAAGGTCTAATGAGTTACAAATATCATCGTTCCATGCAGGAATGTAAACAGTTCAACCTTAATAAGTCTCTTATGATTTCTCTTTCCTGTTTACCTCTTCATGTTCCACGTGAGTCTTGTATTCGAAAGTCAAATTTTCTATTCAGCTCTGATCTTTTCATCAAAAATGCTTGAAATTTCTCTATTTCACTGAATAACCATTTTTCCCCCTGCAGGATTATACTCAGTTTTGCTGGGTAGGTGATTCTTGGTTGTAATCCTATCTCCTTTGCCCTCCAGAATATTATATTCCATGCCCTGCAGTCTCTTAATGTAGAAGCAGCTAAATCTTGTGTTATCCTGATTGTGTTTCCACAATCCTTGAATTGTTTCTTTCTGGCCCCTTGTAATATTTCTCCTTGACCTGGGAACTCTGGAATTTAGCTACAATATTCCTAGGAGTTTTCCTTTGGGGATCTCTTTCAGGTGGAGATCAGTGGATTCTTTCAATTTCTATTTTGCCCTCTGGTTCTAAAATACCAGGGCAATTTTCCTTGACAATTTCTTGAAAGATGATGTCTAGGCTCTTTTTTTGATCATGGCTTTCAGATAGTCCAATAATTTTTAAAATCTCTGTCCTGGATCTATTTTCCAGGTCAGTTGTTTTTCCAATGAGATATTTCACATTGTTTTCTAATTTTTCATTCTTTTGGATTTGTTTTACAGTGTCTTGATTTCTCATAAAGTCACCAGCTTCCAATTGCTCTATTCTAATTTTTAAGGAAGTATTTTCTTCAGTGATCTTTTGGACTTCCTTTTCCATTTGTCCAATTTTGCTTTTTAGGGCATTCTTCTCCTCTTTGGCTTTTTGGACCTCTTTTGCCATTTGGGTTAGGCTATTTTTTAAGGTTTTATTTTCTTCAGTATTTTTTTGGGTGTCCTTTAGCAAGCTGTTGACTTGTTTTTCATGATTTTCTTGCATCATTCTCATTTCTCTTTCCAGTTTTTCCTCTACTTCTCTTACTTGCTTCTCAAAATCCCTTTTGGCTCTTCCAAGGCCTGGGACTGATTCATATTTTTCTTGGAGGCTTTGAATGTAGAAGCTTTGACTTTGTTGTCTTCTTCTTGTTGTATGTTTTGATCTTCTTCATCACCAAAGTAAGATAATATAGTCTGACTCTTTTTGCGCTGCCTACTCATGATCCTGGTCAGTTACTTGAGTTTTAAACTCTTTGTTAAGGTAAGAATCTGCTTCCAATGTGAAGAATGTACTGTTCCAAGCTTCGGGGGTTTGTATAGCAGTTTCCAGAGATACTTCTAGGGACCTGTAAATTTTCAGTTCTTCCAAGGTGGTATGCTAAGGGGCAAGGTGTTTTCTTTCCACCACCACAACAAGCTCCAAGAAGCCAGCGCTCCTCCTCGTCCTACAACCACCCCTCAGAACTGTGACCCAGATCCAAGCATGGGCGAAGCAAGAGATTCCTGCCTCAGCACTGGCAAAGAGATCCCTGCAATCCCCCTCTGATCAACCACTCGTTTCCTCCTCAGACTGTGGGCCAGAAGCTCAGGAGGCAGCCGCTGCCCCAGAGGCTGCGCTCACAACTTGCAGCTGAGACCTAGCTTCTCTTTCACTGTAGACACAGACTTTTCCCACTGACCTTCTAAGTTGTCTTTGGTGCTCATGGGTTGAGAAGCCTGGAAACTGCCACAGTTTCCTGTGATTCAGCCCTCTGAGGCCTGCTTCAGGGTCGCTGCAGCCTGCGTGCCCATGCCAAGGCGCGTTCCTCTCCCTGCCCGGCACAATTTACCTTTCTGATCAACCATCCAGGGTGTCTTGGGGTGGCAATTTGTTTCACTCTATCTTTTTGTGGGTTCTGCTGCTTTAGAATTTGTTTGGAGCCATTTTTATAGGTATTTGGAGGGGTTTGGGGGAGAGCTCAAGCCAGTCACTGCTTTCACTCTGCCATCTTGGCTCTGCCCCCCAATGCACATTTGTAAATAAGGAAACTTGTTAATATCCAATGCATCTGGTAAATATGATTTGAATCCTGATATTGCTGATTATATATCAATCGCTTTATGTATTGTGCCTTGCTACCTCCCAATGAATAAACTTGTTGCATTCATATGATAGTTGTCTATTTTCTCCGCACCCCCATACCCCAGAATCTATAAACTCCATGAAGGTAGGCATTTTCCAAACTTTATACTTCCTTTAGAGCCTAGCTCAGTTCTCTGTATATTGCAAAACTAAGTTACTCTTTGAATATCAGTAGCAGGGCTGCACTCTATGTTTTCATTTGCTAATTCTTTAATTAGCAGTTAACAACTTAGCTGATTGATTGCCAATTCTAAGTAAAAGTGAGACACGGAATAGATACATGCCCAACTTGGGATGGGGTAGGGAGTAGACACAGGTACAACAAGGAAGCTCTGATGTGTGAGATGGTATGACACTAAACACAAATGACTCTGACACAATTTTGACTTAGATTGACCTTGCCTGTGCCACTCAAAATTGTTACAAGTGACACTTATTGCAGATCTGCTTTAGTTCATTCAGAATTGAACTTTTTTTTTTTTGCTCATAGTCCTAAACTGCATTAATGCTTCCTAACTTGTGTACTTTGACACACTGAGAAACAGTGAAGATTTGTTGTCTTTTGACTTTTCTATCATGTCACGCCTCTCTCTTCTGCCTGTTCTGTCTCCCCAAAGGGCATGTGGTACTCATTCTCTCAAGGAGCTATGATACCTTCATTTATATACATGTTGACCAATGAGAAAGGTTAGGAACACTATTAAGTTAACTGCATCAAACTTTTTAGGGTCTGTGATTGTCTCAGAATTGTAGCTGTCACCCCCTCAGCAATGGCTAGACAAACTGCAAAATTGTCAAGGGTTGTCACAGTACTCTGATAGCATTGTTCTAACACATTCCTATTTTGCAATTGTAACAAATAGAATGTTGAAAGATAAACAAATTATGCTTATCCCTGAGTGTGACCTTCCTTCTCTTTCTCCATAATCTGAATTCTCTAGTCCCTGTGTCTCACTCACTTCTATGGTTTTTAGGTCCCATTTATATGTAGCCATATAGTTATTGATGTTTGCCCCTCTGAAAATTGTACTAAAATCAAATTGCATTTCCAGAATTACCCTTCTTATCTTTTTGAATGATGAGTAAAACTCTAGCTATTTTCCCATTCTTTGATTTTTATAGTTGATTTAAATGATAAATGAAGTATTTCTCTGATCAATTATATTACTTCACTTTTCCTTTAGAACTTACTTATAAATTATAATTCAACAACGGACACTTTAAGACTGTGACTGAGTCTCCTATTTTTTCAAGGCTAATTCTCACTTATTTTATCAAGCTAAAAATCACCTCTTTTTAAAAATCAGCTACAGTTGCTCTTTGCCCTTTTTATTATGTAATTTGAAGTTATTTGATATTTTACTATAATCATCCTACTAATAAAACCAAGTTACTTTTTGGATGCAGTCCCAGCAAAAGACTCACGAGACTAAATTGCTCTAAAATTTGTAATACATGAATTTTAAATAGGTGTTTCAGGGCTGAGTGAAATCTGCATATATAACCTTTTAGGTAACAAGCTGAAAATTGTAAGAGAGCTCAGTAGTTAAGAAAGGGAAGATTCAGGTCATAGAGATTTCATTTAGGGATTTTTCATCTGTCATTTTGTGTAAGACCTTTACTTAATTCCATCTTCCCCACAACCAACCTTGTCTGTATGTTCTGATTTGTCATGTTGCTATGTTAACTTTAGATTATATATGTATATATATGTATTTATACATATACACATACACATATATACACATACATACATTTATCTTTATCTATATATATATAATTTCCATAGGAGTTCCATATATAGATGCAAAATTTCACTCAATACAGCTAATGAACTGTGATTTTTCATAATTCAAAGAGAATAGGCTATTAGAAAAAAACAATTTTTCTTAAAAATGATCAATTTTCATCTTTTAATCAGATTTTAAAAGCTAACATTTTATAAGCCTATATTATAGGTAGGTAGTATACTTATAGTCATTGCTATCATTATTGTCCTCCAACCTTGCCCTCCATCAGCATTAGCAATGTTAGTAATAATGTTGACCACATATCTAAATCCTTCATATTTTTTCTAAATTTCCTTGAGTCTGTCAATCTTTATCTCCAGTCTACATGAGCACCAGCATGACCATATCCTAAATTCTCAACATACTTCCTATAAATTCTCTAACTTCTTGTTACCTCTCTTCAAATATAGCTCCAATTCATTCCCAAACCTTGTTCCCATTCAGTTATTTGTTATGCATCTACATAATACTTCTTCTAATCAATTAACCTGTTCAACTTCATATACTCCATTACTTTTCTTGGCTGCAATATACTCCATTACTTTTCTTGTTATCTGCTCAAACTGTATTCCATACTAAGGCATTGTCACTTTCAATAACCTCATGGACTCATGCCACCTTGAATATGCATCATGTTTACCCTTGTTCCTAATTCTGTCCTTCTTCCATTTCTGGCTACGGAAAACTTCTGAGAAAAGATTTAGAATCATGCAGACAGTGTCAAAGTAATTATGTACAACTAAGTTATAATGCACTGAAGATAATCAGCAGAGGGAATGAATTGGAATTAAGGGGAACTGGAGAAAGTCTTCTTGAAGAAGGTGTGATTTTAGAGGGGCCTTAAAGAAAGGTAGCAAATCCAGGAGGTAGAGAGGGTGAGAGAGATCATTCCCAGCTTGGTGCATAGCTAGTGAAAATATCAGAAGTTAAGAAATGGAGTGTCTTGTTCAAGGGACATCAAGGCGGCCAGTGTCACTAGATTTCAAAGAAGGAGGAAGTGATGTGTGGCATAAGAAGACTGAAAAGACAAGGGCATGGCAGGTTATGAAGTACTTTGAACAACAAAGGGACAATTTTATATTTAATCCTGGAGGTTATAGTCAAAGGAATTTGAGTACAGTGGTAACATGATCAGACCTAAGCTTTAGGAAGGTGAGTAGAGGGTGGACTGAAGAGGAGAGAGACTTCCGGCAAAGAAATAATCCAACAGGGTATTGCTATAGTCCAGTCATGAGGTGATGAGGACTTGTACTAACATTTAATTTGCTTACAGGAAATAAATAACTGTCCCATACTTGATTCCTATTGTAAGCTGAGACTCTTTCTACTCCATCCTCTCTGGAGATCTGGTGAATTAGCTAAAGCTAAATGTTAATTAATTTTGAGCTGAGCTTCTGGGATGGAGTTAAAAGAGCCAAAGAGTGTGAGAAAAGGAGCCTAACTCTTCTCATTAGAGGTCAGGGTCCCTCAAATTAAATCCTTGTCTTAGAATGCATTGGTCTAGAACTTAGGCCCTTTATGGGGAGAGAGAAAATGGTAACTCGCTGCCATTCCAATCGACAGATATGCATTCTCATTTTATCCTAATTATGTGACCCAGTTTATGAATATGAAGTAGAAGTGATGAATAAATTTAAAGGATTAGATCTGGTAGATAGAGTGCCTGAAGAATTATGGACAGAAGTTTGCAATATTATACAGGAAGCAGCAACAAAAAACATTCCAAAGAAAAAGAAGAGAAAGCAAAATGTTTGTCTGATGAGGCTTTAGAAATAGCTGAGGAGGGGGCAGCTAGGTGGTGCAGTAAATAGAGCTCTGGCCTTGGAGTCAGGAGGACCTAAATTCAAATCCAGCCTCAGACACTTAACACTTACTAGCTGTGTGTGTGACCCTGGGCAAGTCACTTAACCCCAATCACCTCCTCAAAAAGAAAAAAAAAAGAAATAGCTGAAGAAAGAAGGAAAGTAAATAGTAAAGGACAAAGGGAAAGATATGCCCAACTGAATACAGATTTCCAGAGAATGGCAAGGAGAAATAAAAAAAAATTTCTTAAATAATCAACGCAAATAAATAGAAGAAAACTTTAGAATGGGAAATACAAGAGAGCTCTTCAGTAAAATTAGATATATCAAGGAAATGTTTCATACAAAAATGGATATGATAAAAAAACAAAAAATGATAAGAATTTAATGGAAGTAGAAGGGATTAAGAAGTGGCAAGAATACACAGAGGAAAAATACAAGAAAGATCTTAACATCACTAATAACCATGCTGGTATGGTTACTGATCTAGAGCCAGACATCATGGAGAATGAAGTCAAGTGGGTCATAGGATGCGCTGCTAACAATAAGACTCATGAAGATGACAGAATTCTTGCTGAGTTATTTAAAACCTGAAAGATCATTCTATTAATGTGCTGTACTCCTTATGCCAGCAAATTGGGAGAGCTCAACAGTAGCCACTGGATTGGAAAAGAGCACTTCATGTCCCAATCCTAAAGAAGGACAATGACAAGGAATGTTCAGATCACTGAACAATTGCTCTCCTTTCACATGCTAGGAGTTATGCTTAAGATTCTACAAGTTAAACTCCAGCAATGTGTGAACCAAGAATTACCAGAAGAACTGGTTGGTTTTTGAAGTGATAGAGGACCTAGAGACAAAATTGCTAACATTTGCTGGATTATAGAGAAAGCAAGAGGTTTCAGAAAGACATCTTTTTTCTCCTTTATTGACTACACTAAAGTATTTGACTTCATGGATCACAATAAAATGTGGCAAGTCCTCAAAGAGATAGGAGTACCAAATCATCCTACTTGTTTCCTGAGAAGCCTGTATGTGAGCCAAGAAGCAACAGTTAGAAGTGAACATGGAATAATTGATTGGTTTAAGATTGAAAAAGGAGTATGACAAGGCTATATATTGTTACCTTATTTATTTAAATATGTTTAATATTTACTTTAATTTAAATTATTTATATATATATTATATAAATTACAATATATTAAATATTTGATTTATTTATATTTAAATACTTAAATATATGCAGAATACCTTGTGAAATGCCAGATTGAATGACTCAAAAACTAGAATTAAGATTGCAGGGAGACATCACAACAATCTCAAATATGCAGATAATACCACTCTGTGGCAGAAAGTGAAGAAGAAGTAAGAAGTCATTTAATGAGGGTGAAAGAGGAGAGTACATAAGCTGGCTTAAAACTTAGCTAGCAACAAAAAAAATTAAAAGCTTGGCTATTGGTCTCATCACTTCCTGGCAAATAGAAGGAGATGAAATGGAAGCAGTTTCAGATTTTATAATCTTGGGCTCAAAGATCACTGGAGTTGGCAACTGCAGCCATGAAATTAAAAGGATGCCTATTCCTTGGAAGGAAAGCTATGGCAAATCTGAGCAGCATACTAAAAAGTAAAACTATCTCCTTGGTTACAAAGCTTTGTCCATAAAGTCAATGTTATGGTTTTCCAGTAGCAATGTTAGAACTTATTACTCATCAAATATTTGAATAGATCACTTTAAAACTTCACTTTTCAATTTGATTCAGTTGATTTCAATTCAAATCAGCAAATGTTAAGGTCCTGCTATGTGCAAGGTATGCTAAATGCTGATACAAAGACCAATTGAAACCAGTGTCCGTCCTCAAGATATTTAAATTCTAACTTTCCATTACAACTATCCTCTTTTCTCTTAAATTTACCTGTTGTAAAACAGTCTACCAGCACACACACATACATACACAGAGACACACACATGTATATCTATCTATCTATGTATGTATGTATATAAGCATACACGCATATAATCTTGAAAATTTAAAAGTTTTGACAATAAAATTTTTAGAATCAAAATTTGATTCCTTTGAGAGGATGAATTCTTGTTCTGCAAAAAGGGAAAAATACATTTGATTAGTGAAGAATGAACCATTATTTTCAAAAGGCATAATGTACTTATACTGGGTGTCCCAAAAGTTTCAGTGCATTTTCAACTTTAATAATTTAAAATAGTTTAATAACTTAAAACTACAATAACACTTTCGGGATGTCTTGTGTACTTAAAAATTTCAAGTGTCTTATGAGGCACTCATTTTTACTATCTATAAACTAATGATTATTATGAATCTATTACTGAAATATTTTAAGTAATTCAATTTGTAATCAAACAATTCATTATCTGATACAGATGAAAACTCTATAAGGAAATCAATGACTTTAGCAATAACAGGCTGATTTTTTTCAATTTTCTCTCATAAAATCTAGAAGTAAACAATAACCAACATGAGTATTAAAGCCTATTTCTCTAGTATTGGTTTGTTTTGCAGTGCATATTATTGTATTATGAATTTTATGTTGTATTCTAGATAAACACTGCAATTCTTTGATTAGTGTGTGCGCTAGAGATTTATGTGTGCATATATACTCGTACATGAGTGCATTTTAAAAAACCCTTGAAAGTAGTTTTCCATCAAAGGCATTATGAATCAAAATGTATAAATTACCAAAGAAAGGCACAGAATATTTATGACCTTGTGTGATTGGTGATCTCTGAATCTAATCTTCGGATACTTTAATGGACTATAATTATCTACAGTGTATAGTTACTGCCTTTCCGGAGATTGATTTAAAATTGCCTCAGGAGGCAAGTTCTCTTTAATTATCTGATAAGAGCTAAACTTGGCACTCTAAAAACTTTGGAAACACAAAAATAAATATACAGTACTATAAAGTGAAACATATTTCCGGGCTACATTTAAAGCCTTAAGAAAAAAAACTATCTCTTCCACAGCAACAGATAAAGAAGCAAATGAAAAGCTTACAGGTATAGTTAACGTAATATCCTTCTCTCACCTGATATGAGTAGGATTTTTTTGGCAATCATGTGCTCTCAAGAAAAAAAAATAGTTATTCATTCATTCATTCATTTCTTCACTTATCTTTATAGGCAAAGGTAGCTGAAAGCTTACCTTTCACATTTGTTTTACCTCTGCTTATACCTTAACAAACTGAACTCTTGCTTACCCCAGTCATCTGCCTTATCCATTTCTATTTGCATGGTACCAAAAGGAGTTACAAAACTTTGACAACTGCATATACTATAGATTTATGTTATCTAATATGAAAACATGCTGATTAAATGGACACTGTGAGTGGGTTACTAGAATACAAGGAGATGGTGTTACTTTATTGATGATCATTATTGGATTGTTTTGGCCTTTTGTTTCATGGTATTTATATTTATGTTTAATTTTTCTTGGTTACCTTGGTGTTATAAGTCTCACCTTTCAGAATTATAGTCCATTGTGAACCTTCTAAGTAGTTGACTTACACAATATTGATTATAAATTTATGAAAACAATCTTATAGATTTTGCTTATAGGTAAGTGATTCATGGGAGGAGTGGCTTGCCCACACTCCCATAAATAAAAATGAGGAAAATTGAGGGAATTGGGGGATTAGGAGAGCAAGTGGTTAATTGTGGGAATTGAGTGAACCCCAATAACTCCATATTGTGACTCAATTCTAGAGCTACCTCAGTTCCATTTCTTTTCAATTATGGGTCTAGTCCAAATTCTGTCTTGTGAGAAAATTGTATTTAATTGTGGGAATTGGGAGAAAACCTAACCCTGCATGGCTGGGAAACTGGACCATCTCCACCTCCACTTACAGACCCTTAACCAAGGGCCTAGGTTATGCTGACCAAAAACCCAGCCAGATTCAAAGATTAATGGAATGAGTTTTCTCACAATTATACATCTTAAGCAACTCATATAATTATCCGAAAACCACCCCCCCAATTGATTGATTTGCTATTATTTCAATGTTCCTTTGATTGTTCACAGGTACTTAGGAAGGGGGACACCTAAATTCTGAATTTCTAAATTCAGGGACTTGCACCTGTTTGCTCTCCCCATGCCAATTTGGAAAGTCCTTAATCTTTCATCCAATTAGAAATCTGATTACCTAATGTATTGTTTCTTTTTAACTAATTGGCCTTATTTTATTAATTGTTTTTAAGGTATAAAAATCTATCTTCCTTTGTATTCAGGGTCCAGGTTTAAGCTGAGGAGGTTTGGTCCCAGTTTATTGGGCAATTGTCATGCATTGCTTAATAAATCGATATGATCAGAAGGTTGAAACTTTGCTTTTATCAGTTATTTCATCTTTTACTTGCCCCAGTTACAAGTAGATAGAAAATGATAGAAATTTTCCTCTCAATAGACATACATAAAGAACACTCTTCTGCAGGTTCTCAAAAGCTTTATTTTTATGATTTAGAGAGAGAGATAGAGGCAGGTAAGGCATATACTCTTTTTAACTAGATTAAGAATAAGAAAGAACTCAATGTTTTGTGTCTTTTTTGGAGGGGTGTGTGTGTGTGTGTGTGTGTGTGTGTGTGTGTGTTGTGGACACAGGCAGAGTCATATCTGCAATTTTATTGGTACAGGGAACTCTTAGTGAGGACCTCCTGCCCTTGGACTTTTGCAGATAAACATCTCTTCTCAGATACAGGGCTTTAGAGAGTCATCCAAGGTACTGAGAGGTTAAGTATCTCATTACCTAACATTCCATAGTCATTATATATCTCAGAGGAAAAACTGAATCCATACCTCCATGATTTCTAAGACCAACTTTCTATCCACTATACCACATTGGCTCTTGCTTTATACATGCTAGGTCAAGAAATATTTGTTGAGTGATTGAATAAATATATTAACACAGTAGCTATAAACATATATAGACTGTTTTAATTCTATATGTATTTTTATGAAATCAATCATCTCTCTGTCTCTGTCTTTGTCTCTGTCTCTGTCTCTCTGTCTCTCTGTCTCTCTGTCTCTCTCTCTCTCTCATAGAAATTCCCTTAAGAAAATAATCCCTTTCAGGAAAAGATATCTGTATTCCCCACCCACATCCCATTCTTGGGTAATCCAATTACTGCCATTTTCCTTCCCATATATTTTGTATGAAGCAGGTCTTAGCTATAAAAAATCATGACTTAGTAGAATTGTGTTTTTTGTCAGGGTAGCTCTTCTGTCTCCTCCACACCCTTACCCTCCATCTCATTTCTCCTCTCATTGCTGTGGGATTCATGAATTTCTATTCTCTCTTGTCCTCCCACCTCCTTTTTCAACTCCTGACTACAGAGATTGAAACAAAAATAGACTTCAAACAATACCAACAAAATGTATATAATGCTTTACTTTGAGCAGGTATCCAAAAAACTTTGTTTTTAATTAAAATAACAAATACTTCAAATAATACAGAACATAGAGAAATTGAGCTGAGAATTTCATGCAGAATTAGACCAAAGCTTAGTGCCTGAAGGCTGCTGAACCAGGCTCCGCTGTTTCATTTATTGACTTCAGAATAAAGAATAGCATCTTTCTGATGTTGTGGATAACTAGAAGTTTCTAAAAATATTTCTCAGCAATTTGTTCTTTAAAAATTTCCTGTATCCTTATATTCTTCATTCCTATGTTACAGCATAGAATTTGTTTATACTTTTAAATAGTATTGTACATTCTAACATGGAATTAGATCATTATAATGCTTCCCCAGAAAGGCATATTAATTTTTTGTTGATGCCTTTGTCTTTACATTTATTTTACAGTGCTTCTCCCTTCCCTTCCCAGAAAGCCATCCTTTATAAACAAAGAATAAAAAAAGATAGGGAAAAAATGAAATATGAAAGTTGACCAACATATCAACCAATACCAGTATTAAACATAGCATTCCACAGCCATTGTCTCCCACCTCTGTAAAGAAGGGAGAGAAGAAAATTCTCCAATGTGTTCTTCAGGGTCAAATTTGATTAACATAATTATATAATAATTAATTTTGATTTTTAAATTTTTGTGCATTTACATTGTTGTTTTCATGGTGTTTATTATTTTTTTCCTATATTTACATTTTAAAAGTAAGGATTTTATTCTAGTTCCACCACACTGTCATTCTGTTCTGTCAGTTCTTAGCTTCAGTGAAAATGGTTTCATGGCCAACATATACCTGTTCAGTGTATTTATCACTTTCCTTTTTGCTTTTTAATGATATTATCAACAATATAATGTAGAAAGGAAAGGAAATAAGCATTTACACATCACTTACTATGTGTCAGACACTATGCTAAGCACTTTACAAGTACTATCTCATTTGACCCTCATAACAACCCTGTAAGGTAGATGCTATTATTTTCCTCATTTTATAGTTGAGGAAACTGAGGCAAACAGATATTAAGCAACTTGCCCATGCTCATTCAGTTGGGAAGTGCCTGAGGTCACTTTTGAACTCAGATCTTTCTGACTCCAGGCCCAGCACCATATCCACTGAACCACCTGGCTATGAAATCAGTTTAGTATAATTCATCAAATTAGCTTTTTCTTTTCCATGATTGACTCAGAAATTTTTCTTTCTTTTTGCCCAATTTCCTAAGTATGGTAAGAAAAAAATAGCTGGTTTTTAATTTTCTGAGTGTAATATCCAAGAACTGAATAGTCTTAGGTATTGGACAGTCTCTTAAAAATTTGATCATTGATCATAAGATTTAGGGTTGGAAGGGAGTTTTAGAGTTGATATAGTCTATTAAAGGGTCTTCTGTCATCCGTCCTCCTATACCATATCTATCCTCCTATTTCATAAAGCTGTATGAATAATCTCACGTGTGTGAACTTTAATTTGACTCGGTATATCGGCTTGTATGAAATCTAGTTTGAGCTTGATTAGGCAAAGTAGAACTGCTCCCTCAATTTCCAGGGATTAAAATAAAAGAAATGGTCTTTCTGACCCAATTCAAACTTCTATTACCACAGTTTTCCTTTAATGAGGTGCTACTTGCCAGCAGTGAGAGCCTGGCTTCTCAGATCCCTGTTAGGGTTATGGAGAAGCTCTGTAAAACCCATAGTATTACTAATGCTGATTTGGTTAAGCTCCTCTTACTCCAAATCCAGCTTTCCACTACAATACAGTAACCTTCTTTTGAATTTCTTAAATCAAATATTACATTTTTCTATCATTTATGGGGAAGCAACTGTATCATAAACATTACTTAGAAACTAGCGGGTATACCACAACCATGAAATTAGATATGTCATTAGATTATTGTAAGAGCTGTAACAAGTATTTAAAGATCCATTCATCCTTGCTTTTAAGACCTTATTGTACTTTCTTATTCTAAAATAGCTATTACCTCTCACTGACATATGACTAAGAAGTAGTTAACTATTTACTAAAGCAGAATTTCACTTACTCCATTTTTTAAATTTAGAAAGCTAGATAGGTTGCTGAGAAATTTTTGTTAATTTCTTCTATAGACATTTTTTCTGAGCTACATACAGCTTGAGAGTGTGGATAATAAATCTATATTTATTTCTGGCCACTTTGATTCTTGGTCAATCATAATATGTACAAGGTCACTAAAATGAAATATGACAATTGCACTTCAGGTTTGAAAGGAAGAATTCAAAAGAGAGAGAGAGAGAGAAGTGTAAAAATGAAAAATTGGATGATGTAGGGAAGGTAAAAATACTTATGATATCTGTGCATTGTTGCTACAATTTTTAGTAATCCTTCTCAGATCTTGTAAGACAAAAGCAATTTGAGTATGTAGATACTTTAAATATACCTTAGGTAGATAATATGTTAGGTAGATAATCATTTTTAAGTTAATTGAGATTGAACTTAATTCCTTTCATCTTGCAGGGAAGGAAGCTGAAACTAAGAGAGATAAAGTGGATTGGTCCAAGGACACACAGGCAAAGTGCTTTACAAACCTTAAGATGCTATATAAATGTTCCACTGGAATTTGGTGTATTGTGTTCAGTTTGAGGTATCAAAATATTTAGAAGTGGTAAACTAGAGAATGTCCAAAGTAGGGCAACAGCCAGTCAGTCATTCAACAAATACCCATTAAGTGCCGACATAATGAAGATATTAAGAAAGGCAAAAGACACTGTTCTCAAGGAGCCTACCATCTAATGGTGAAGAAAGCTTCCTTCCATAAGGAGATTTGTTGCAGGAATTGGGGTTGCTTACCTTAGGGTAAAGAATACTTAGAGGTACTTGGTAGTTATCTCCAAATAAGTGAAAGGAAGGCCTGTAGAAGGAAGGCAGACTTGCTCTTTTTTGTTCCTAGAGGACAGAATCAGAATCAATGCATGGAAATTGAAGAAAGACCAATTTAAGCTTGATGTGGAGGAATTCTTCCCAAATAATTAGGTCCAAATTGGAGTTGGCCACCTTGGGAGACACAGGGGATTTGCTCTCTTTGGAGCTCTTCAAATAAAGAATGGATGGCTATGTTTTAGATATGTTGTAGAAATCATATTTTTTAAGGTACCAATTGAAGAAGCCTCTATTGTTCCTTCCAATTCTGAATTTCTGTGATTCTTGGATTTAAATCTCTTTAGAAGAGGGAAGTCAATAAGTATTACTGAAAAGATATGTTTTATTTTACAGATTGCATAAGAAATATATCTATAGAAAAGAATGGAGTCATGATATCCACCTACAATATTTAAAAGTTTGACATGCCAAACTTCAACATTATTGTTTGCCCCCTGGAAGCATAAAAATGAAAATTGGATGCAAGTTATTAAGGCAAAGATTTTGGTTTAGTCTAATACAGCTACATGAATTTTGCTTGCAGAAAACTATTTCAATTTTTTTTAATCAAAGATGTTTATTTTGCATTGAGTAATGTCCATTCTCCTATGGCTTGCTATGAATTCTTTCTTTGTCCACTTTTGTGGAAAATATGACCTTGTATCCTCCCATATTTCCTTTTACATGCCTGGTTATATTTGTAATGTTTGTACATTTGGAATGAGGGTTAAAATCTATTTCTAAAAAACTGCTTAACACTTTTCTCAGAAATTTTTTATTTAATAAAATAAAATCTAAATAATAAAAAATAAAAAGAGAAATATATATATATATATATATATATATATATATATACCTTCATTGTTTAAAAAAAGACGATAGCATTACGGTGACTTTTTTTATTTGAATTGTTACAATTAAGGATTTTTAAAAGTTAGGTTAGGGATTCTTCATTTTATCCTCTATGGCTCTTCGTAAGGAAGAATCCTAATTTAATCTTGCCTTAAGGACAGAGGTTCTTTGTTTATATTCTCTTTCCTCACTTAGTAAAAATTAAAACTTTAATCTCCATTCAGGACCAAATCTGAAGAAATATGCCCTCAAACTATTTCACTGATCCACCCCCCTGGTTGTTCATCACAGAACCCACAGCAACATATTTTATGGCCCAGTGTCTCCATTATCATGCTTCATTCTCTGCTCAAAGCAGGTGCAGGCTCTTTTCTGGGAAAAAAAAACCCTCAGAGGGGTAAGCAGACTATAGGAAAGCTAGATTCCCTGCCCCCTGAGATGAATAATTATTTCATCACTGGCCCCTGTGATTTCAAGATATCAGTAGCATGTTGTGCTACATAAAACAGAGCTATGGGATCAGTCTCCTTGAAAATTAGCACATTCAATCAAAATCCAGTGGGCCTTTTTTCAAAGCCTCTGTTGTCATTTGATTTTCCTGAATCACTTTAGCTGTCTGAAACATCAATGGCTTGATAGCTATCAGTGGCTTGTGGGTAACAGTGCTGTTCTACTGAGTGTTAATAGATGATATTGGCCTTTGATGGCTTATCAAAGAGTTTAGATTAGGGAGCCTTTTAGAAGTACTTTCAAATGTATGCTTTAGGGTATCAGTCAGAGGAGGCTCATTTATCTTAAAGGAAATTATGAAGCACTGGTTAAAGGAATTTAAATAATGAACAAGTGAGGTGAATTCTATAATGAATAAGGGCTGAACATTTTACTGCTAAGTTAAAAATCAGGTTAGCTCTTTCCTTTATTTCCAGGTGGCTATGGCATAGGTGTAGATAATAATGTACTTGTGTGCCATTGTTGGCAATTGTGTTATGTTGAGGTTTCTATATAGATTATTGATTTTAGAGGGAGAAGACCTAATGTTAGGTTTGAAAATATCTCTTTTTAAGGCAAATTCTATTGATAATTTCAATGAATCTCACAATTACCTCAGAAATATGACCATGGTACAAATTATGGGAAGTTTATATATGTGTGTGTGTGTGTGTGTGTGTGTATTTATATGATATTTTAAGCATATCTATTAAACACAGCCTTTTTAATGCATGTTATGTCATTTATGTTATACATGACAATGTTAAGACATAAAATTTTCTCCTTTAAACCTAGGTAATGAATACTACCTTTCCTTATGAAACTAGCTCCATGTAATCAAATTTTCATCCCTGGAAATTAACACAGATAAAATGAAAGTTTATTAGAAAAGTTAATTGTAGAATTTAGGGATAATAGATCTAGGTATACCAACATTTTGTAGATGAATATACTTTTTTCCTTTAATTTTCCAATCTGTATTTTAAGAGAAGGTTGTTAAGCTGTGTTGAGTTTCTGAAACCTCAATCTTTCTTTATGCATATAATGATTATTGTTCAGTTGTATTTTCAATTGTGTCAAAGTCTTTCTGACCCCATTTGGGTTTTTCTTGGTAAGAGTACTAGAGTAGTTTGCCATTTTTTTCCTCCAGCTCATTTCACACATTGGGAAACTGAGGCAAACAGGGTTAAGTGATTTGTCCAGAGTCACACAGCTAGTAAGTGTCTGAGCTAGATTTGAATTCAGGAAGATGAGTTTTCCTGACTCCAGGGCTAGCATTCTATCCACTGTGCCACTTAGCTACTCATACATATAATTACCATGGCTTAAAAGCATTTTTGTTGTTCAGAAATCTAGGATGATAATAGCATGACTTCATATTGTGAAGTACTTGGCTGTTTGTAAATTATTATCTTATAAAACCATGAACCATCTAAAGGAGGTAGGGCAAGTATTATTATTGTCATTTTACTTAGATTCATAGAATTTACTGACTTGCCCATGGTCTATATTTCTTTGAGCAATTTTGATTTTTTGGTTCATGAAACAAAATTGAATTTTGGCCTTAAAGAAAAGCAGATCAATTGTTAGAAGAAGTGAAAGTGCTACAAAATATAGCATTATTAAAATAATAACACTAGAAAAATTTATTTTCTAAAGCAACAATTTCATAAACCATCTCCCTTGTGCATTCTTAATTGCACAAAAAGCCAATTTAATTTCCCTTCCTCTTTTGGAAATTACAATTTGCTTGGACAAGGTCATATGACTATGGGCAGAGGAAACAGAATCAACTGCCAGCGACTGACCCGTGTCCTGACCCTAATTCGTTTACTACTTCCTTTCCAACCATTTCCTTGTAGACCAGAATTATTTTGTAATTAACTTTTAACAAGTTGTACAATAAGAACTAAAGTCTGTAATTTTAAAGGGCTTTGCTACAGCATGGCACTGGAAGAACATAAAGATCATTCTGACCACAACTAAACCCATCTTTCCTTCAAAATTAGCTCAAATTTCCCCTTTTCCTATGTGGTGCAGAGGACTGGAATTCTCATTTAGAGTTAGAAGACCTGGGTTTAAATATGAGCTCTGCTGGTTACTAAAATTAAGGCTTCAGGTTATTCAATTAACTTTCCATGCCTCAATTTTCTCATCTGCAAAATGAGGTAGTTGAATGAAATGATCTCTGATGTCTATCCCAGGTCTGAGTCTATGATCCCTCCAGTCATTTGGTCTCAAAAGTTTTTCTTTTTTTGTGTCTTCTCTGTTATGTCCTATAGTTTAAATATAATCAGGTGTCAAGGATAAATATATATTTTTTAAAATCAGATTAATTTTTAACTTTTCCTAAGAGAATATATCTTTCTGTTAAGTTTCATTAGCTGAAGAGTGTCTCATTTCACCTCAAATTTGAACTAAAACTAATAGAGTACTGGCATTGGGCCCATCCCTACCACTGGGCATTTCCTATTCATATTCTCCCTTAAATTTTCCATATAAGATCCACCCAAGAAGATGAGGAGCTTCCTAAAATTCTCTTGAAATTGCAAAGATACAAATGGAATATTGAGGCTGTCTATCAGTTAGCTCTTACTCCTACCATGTGACCAGACTCTATTTTTTTTGTTTGTTTTGTTTCCATCAAATTTCTCTGATGAATCCTTTGCAAAACTTTTTTTTTAATTCCTCATTTATAAAATGCTTTCTCATTCATATAGGAAGAAGAGCACCTTAAATTCATATAGATCTTGTGGACTTCATTCAGTGGGTAGTTTCTTACAAATACTAAGGGGGAAGTGCCATATGATGCATATGATATGAAAGTTGAAGAAATTAAGCTTTAAATACATACACATTTCAGGTAAGCTTCATATAGAAATTTAATGTGTAGAAATTCAAAGAAGTGTTTAGGAAATCAAATGCTAGATAGCTCATTCTTACAAAATTTGAATATACTCCTAATTGTGTTTCCATAAATGTGCTCACCTCTTATTGGATTTTGCATTGTGCCCTCTCTCTCTTTCTTTTTGTGCTTATTCCTCTATCTGCTTGTTTATATAATCGAGGAGGTATTGCAGTGCTAGGATAAATATCTGAGTAACTGAAAAATTTCTATGTTTTCCTGATGTAAAATACTAGACAAAAAAAGAAACAATAACTTTTCTATATGGTATGCTTTCATATACAGAAAGATGCATTATCACAATATGACAGACATACTCATGTATATTTTCATATATGTGCCTTTATACACATATATAATCACAACAATTTTCTAATATAGAACCCTTACTATAAACATGGGAAAAATAGCTTGGTCAAACACATTTGAGGGTGTCTATCATTTCTCTACCAAGAGGAGGGCTACAAATTTTTTCCTCTTTTCTCTATTACAAAAATTGATTATGGCAACTAATTTGAGTTCAGTTTCCTCTTTACATAGAGGGAATAGATTAGATACATAGAATGAGGCATAATGAATTCCTTTTGCTATTGTTTTCATTTTTAGAAGTTTTATATATTGTTATTGTGATTATGCTTTCATGAATTTCTTAGGGGGAGAGATATAAAACCATGGGGAAGGCATTGAGGAAAGAGGGAAAAATTGAATGAAAGAATAATAATATTATTATTATATTACATATATTATATATATTTTACATATATAAGATATTCCTTTACATATGTGTATATATCATATATGTGTACATATATATGTATGTATGCATGTGTGTATGTATGTATGTAGTACCTGAAGGCATTCTGGTTTGATGTATAGAGACTGAACATATTTAACCTAGGGAAGAATATAGGAAGTTGATCAAAGGAATTTCCTGACCAATTTGGAGAGCTTTGGAGGTAGTGAGGTTTGTGTGGTATTTGATTGCTTACCACATGTAGGATATGGATTTTTCCCTCCTGTCTCATATGTTGCACCTATAAAAAAGGACTCAGTTGCGGAGATGTTCTGGTCTATGAGATCTCAAAAGTGTAGCAGAAGTAATAGAAGATATAGACTCCAGGTGTTCACATTCACGAGCTGCTAAAGGATACGTTGGGGAAGATTACATGGGTGTTGCAAACACTCTCCCCAACATACCAAGAGAAAATTCCCAAACCTTAAATTCAGGGACCCAAACTTCTATAGAAAAGAGGGAGTTCTTGGTCGTCAGTTACCTCTAGGTGGTAAGAAATAGTTTGGGAATCTAGGCTTCTAGAGAAAGAAGAATTCTAGGGCATCACCAGTCTCTTGGAGAGAAGGGAATAAATGTAAATAGTCCCTATAGTAATAGTGTAAATAGTCCCTACAGCTGATGGAACATTAAAGAATCAAAGCAAAAGCATGGGGGAGAAAAGGACCTGAATTTTTTCTCCTCACTATGACCTCGAGTTGTTTGAGCAGTGTGAGTCTTATGGGAAAGGGATTATCTTTGTAGCAATTCCAGGTTCATTTCTATTCTGTAAAATTCCAACCCATCAAGGTTGTAAGATAAGGCTGAATGCCTGCCTGAGACTTTGAGGTAAAAGAAGGACTCACTGGTTGTCTCGCTAGCACCTCCGAGTTAGCTTATTTTCTGATGAAAGTTCTAAACACAGAAAGGTACTGTGAATCAGGAAGATTATATAGCCTTTTGGAAATAAGTCAGAGTCATAGGAAATGAAATGGGAATGGTTCTAACTTTATATGGGCTTTTGTGAACCTTTTATGCTGTGTCTGAATTTTCTACAGCACCCAGATGTGTTTGTGGGTATGGTGGAATAAATACTGCCCTATATTTGATGTTTATTTTAACCTTGTTTTCTTACAGAATACCTATTGACACTTTACCCATATTGAAACTGAGAATAGAGATATATTCCAAGATTTCCTAGAGACCTCCAAGTAAGGACAAAAAAGCAAAAGATAAGATTTTTGTGAGTGCTCCCTAAAATTACATCTTTTATGAATAAATCCAGAACTTTGGGGTGCAAATTGCATTAGTTTCACAGCAGTTCACAAAAGTCTTTTCTATTACTTTGTTTCTCTAAATCCTTTATTTTCACTATTTCTAATGGTGCAATAATATTACATTACGTGCACATGCAATAATTTGTTCACCAGTTTCCTGGTTTATGGGAACCAACTTTGTTTCTATTTTTGTTAACATGAAGAATTTTAGTTTGATTATTGTATTACATATGGAACATTTTCTTCTGAAAACCTAGTGGTAATATCACTGAGTCAAAAAAATGAGGATTTTAGTTAGTTTGCTTATTTCTAAATTACTTTTTCACATGTTTGCATTTTGAAGTATTTAAGCTGCCATGCCAAGCACAAACGCAACTAACTATGCTATATTTTGTAATTCATCTTAGGTAAGGTTATAATTTATCAGAATTACAATTTTTGCTTCACTGTGCCTTGGTTAAGTATCTTGGAAGTTTTGTCACATCACATAGTGTGATTTTTCTGAATCTAAGGGAAATATTTTCTCCCAGTGGGACACATTTGCAAATTTATGATGAAAGTCAATAGAAAGATAGCATATAAACAATACAAATTACCTTTGCTTTAAATTTTTTCAGAAACATATCTATTCCACAAATGGAGACCTCTATTGGAAAATGGATTTCTTTTCTTTTGTGATGTTAATATCATCTTTTTTTTGTTTTTGTTTTTGAATATAAATCACTTTTCTCATGGCAACTTTATAAGGTTGTATTGCAAAAGTGTCACTTCACTTTTACATATGAGTAAACTGAGACTCAGAGGAATTAGATGACTTCTTGTCCATGATTTATAACAAATAAGTGTTAAAGCTGGGTTTTGAACCTAGATCTGTTGATTCTATGGCCACCATTCTTTTCATGGATAAACATGAATGAGCTTTTAGAGTGTACCACATAACTTCTTTCCCATATAAATAACACCCACATAAATTAGTTTAGGCATATAGATTTTTGACCTGAAATATATTAGAAAGTTTCTAAAAGAAATGTCACCAAATAAAATCTATTAAGCTTGAAAGCAACCACAGTGAAGTGGCCAGGATGTTGAATGGCCTCAGGATCCTCCTATGATAAAATTGTACAATACAATACATCTGGGCTTGTGGTTTGTCCTTCGTTTTTAAAGAGGACCAGGACAGAGATGATAGCATGACTTGCAATTGACCTGGATTTGAGTGAGGGAGGGCTTTGCAAAGTCATCAGCCTCACTTTCTCCTCCAGAATCATCTTGGTTCAGGGGCCAGATATCTGTCAGAACAACGGGAGATGGCCCAGGATGCAGTGGGAGACCTTGGACTTTTTAAGTTAATTAATGTATTTTTAGTTTTTAACATTCACTTCCACAAGATTTTGAGTTCCAAATTTTCTCCCATCTCTACCTTCCCCCAGCCCAAGATGGTGTGCATTCCAAATACCCCTTACCCCAATCTGCCCTCCTTTTGATCAACCTCCTTTATCTTATCTCCTTCCCCTTCTATTTTCCTGTAGGGCAGGATAGATTTCTATACCCCATTGCCTGTATATCTTATTTCCCAGTTTCACATAAAAATAATTTTTAACATTTGTTTTTAAAACTTTGGGCTCCAAATTCTCTCTCTTCCTTCCTCCCCACCCACCCTCATTGAGAAGGCAAGCAACTCGATACAGGTTATACATGTGTAGTCATGCAAAACACTTCCATAATAGTCATGTTGTGAAAAAACTAACTATATTTTCCTTCATCCTATCCCACCCCCATTTATTCTACTCTCTCCTTTGACCCTTGTCCCTCCAAAAATGTTTGCTTCTGATTCCCCTCTCCCCTAATCTGCCCTCCCATATATTATTCCCCTCTTATCCCCTTCCCCGCTATTTTCATGTAGGGTAAGACAGATTTTCATACTCAATTGAGTGTGTATGTTATTCCCTTCTTAAGTCAAATTCAGTGAGAGTGAGATTGACTCATTCCCTCTCACCTCCCCCACTTCCCCTCCACTGTAAAAGCATTTTTCTTGTCTGTTTTATGTGAGATAATTTACGACTCCCTTTCTCCTCCCAGTATAATTCTCTCTATCCTTTAATTTTATTTTTTAGACATTATCTCCATCTTCAACTCACCCTGTGCTCTCTGTCTATCTATCCATCTGTAAGTATGTTTATAAGTATATATAGTATGTATGTATGTATATTCCCTCCAAATACCCTAATATTGAAAAAAAAATCTCATGAGTTATTCCATGTAGGAATGTAAAAAGTTTAACCTTAATAAGTCCTTTATGATTTCTCTTTCCTGTTTACCTTTTAATGTTTCTCTTAAGTCTTGAATTTAAAAGTCAAATTTTCTATTCAGCTCTGGTCTTTTCATGAAGAATGCTTGAAAGTCCTCTATTTCACTGAATATCAATGTTTTTCCCTGAAAAATTATACTCAGTTTTACTGGGTAGGTGATTCTTGGTTTTAATCCTAGTTCCTTTGACCTCAGGAATATCATATTCCAAGCCCTCCAGTCCCTTAATGTAGAAGCTGCTAAATCTTGTGTTATCCTGATTGTATTTCCATAATACTTGAATTGTTTCTTTCTGGCTGCTAGCAATATTTTCTCCTTGACTTGGGAACTCTGGAATTTGGCTATGATATTCCAAGGAGTTTTTCTTTGGGTATCTCTTTCAGGAGGTGATATATGGATTCTTTCAATTTCTATTTTACATTCTGGTTCCAAAATATCAGTGCATTTTTCCTTGCTAATTTCTCGAAAGATGATGTCTAGGCACTTTTTTTTTTGATCACGGCTTTCAGGTAGTCCAATAATTTTTAAATTGTCTTTCCTGTATCTATTTTTTAACTCAGTTGTTTTCCCAAGGAGATATTTCACATTGTCTTCTATTGTTTTATACTTTTGGTTTTGTTTTATAACTCCTTGATTTCTCATAGAATCCTTAGCTTCCATTTGCTCCATTCTAATTTTTAAGGAATTATTTTCTTCAGTGAGCTTTTGGACTTCCTTTTCCATTTGGCCAACACTGCTTTTTAAGGCATTCTTCTCCTCATTGGCTTTTTAGACTTCTTTTGCCATTTGGGTTAGTCTATTTTTTTAAGGTGTTATTTTCTTCAGTATTTTTTTTTGGGTCTCCTTTAGCAAGCTGTTGACTTGTTTATCATGATTTCCTTGCATCACTCTCATTTCTCTTCCCAATTTTTCCTCTACTTCTCTTGCTTCTCAAAATCCTTCTTGAGCTCTTCCATGGCCTGGGACCAATTCATATTTTTTCTTGAAGGCTTTGGATGTAGGAACTTTGACTTTGTTGTCTTCTTCTGTTTGTATGTTTTGATCTTCTTTGTCACCAAAGTAAGATTCTATAATCTGAGATTTTTTCTCTGTTTGCTCATGTTTCCAGCCAGTTACTTGACTTATAAACTCTTTGTTAAGGTAGGGGTCTGCTTCCAGTGTGGAGGGTGTTCTGTCTCAAGCTTCAGGGGTTTTGTGTAGCTGTTTTCAGAGATACTTTTAGGGACCTGTAAATTTTCAGTTCTTCCAAGGTGGTATGATAAGGGGTGAGGTCTTTACTCCTTTCCTGGCCTGTGCTCTGATCTATGAGTGACCACAAGCACTTTTTTCTGCCTTTGAACTATGAGGAGGATTCCTTCTGCACCACTACCATGAGCTCTGTCATGCTAGCACTCCTTTCCCCAGGACCGCTACCAAGATCCAAGCAGGGCAAAGCAAGAGAATCCTGCCACAGCACCAGCAAAGAGATTTCTGCAATCCCCCTCTGATCAACCACTCAATACCCATGCTGTCTGTGGCCTGAGAGCTCCAGAAACAGCCACTGCACCAGAGCTGCACCAGGACTGGGGTCAGACCATGCTCTTCTCTCACCCAGGTCCAACAGACCTTTCCTACCGACTTTTTAAGCTGTCTCTGGCATTTGTGGGTTGAGAAACCATTACAACTGCTAGTGATTTAGTCCCCTGAGACTTATTCAAGGTTTGCTGAGGCCCAGTCTTTGCCTGCATGGCCCAAGCTAAACTGCTCTCCTCTCCCAGTCCAGCACAACAGACCTTCCCCATCAACCATCCAGGTTGTTTTGGGCTGGGAATGTGTTTCACTTTGTGTCTTTGTGGGTTCTGCTGCTCTAGAATTTGTTTAGAGTCATTTTTACAGGTATTTTGAGGGGTTTGGGGGAGACCCCAAGCAAGTTGCTGCTTTTATTCACCTATCTTGGCTCTGTCCCAACCTTAGCCTTTTTAAACTAAGGTGTTTTCAAGTTCTCACTTTGAGTGAGGCAATGCCCATTCAGGGAACTGACTTAAGAACTGATTCAAGAGACGGCCATTTTAATTTAAAAAAAAATCTGACTGGGAGAGGAAGACCCTCAAGGTGGCTGGCTAAAAGAGAAATAGTTACTATTTACATTCACTCTGAGGCAGGAGGTCCCAAAAAATAACCATTAAGCAGTGCTTGGGCTGGGACCTGGATCAATGACATCCAAAGTTAATTGGGTTTAAGGCATGGTTTTTGAGAAAGAAATCTAAGCAGTAAACCCAAAATTAACTAGGTAGGTTTAGGCCATCAGAATTTTTCATTCCTTTGGGCAGAATACCCTCAGGTAAGTGGAGGAGAGGAGGGAAGGGGAGGAGAGGAGAGGAGGGGCTGAGTTGTCCAACTGGAACCGGCTATCTGCGTCCCCATTTGGGCAGCTCTGACTACTCAGATCTGGGCTGTATGTAAAAGAAAATGCTTAAGGGAATTGTGATGACTGTCTTAAAGTATTTTAAGAGTTGTCAAATAGAAAAAGAATGAGATGTATTCTGGTGGTGGATTTAGATTCTGAATAGAAAGAGCAGGTGAAAATTGGAGGCGTGAATTTTGGCTTTACCTAAGAATAAGTTTATTAATAATTAGAATCAACTCAAAGCACAATGAGCTATCTTGGGAACTAGTGGTTTCCTTTTACTAGAGATTTTCAAGAGAAGGCTGAATGCCCATTTGTTGGAGATGTCGTATGAATATGTGTGCACACGGGTTTCTTCTATTTAGGAATAAGTTGAATTTATGTGCCCTCTGAGGTACTTTCTAACTCTGTTACCTTATGAGTATCCGTATCCATGCCTCATATTATATATATGAAAAAGCTGAAACATATAACCAATGTCATATGTTGAAGCAGTCAGTGGCGTCAACAGGGAAATGTAAGAAAGGAAGAAGAGATGAACAGGTCACATGGTAAAAGTAAGGAATGACAGGTAGCCAGGCAAAGGATGCCACTTATACCCCTTATGATATAATGAAAAAATGAGAAAGATCTCCAACATGGAGTCAGCTGTGAACTTATAGGAGGACATGGACATGAATCACCCAGACAGAATGAACATGGGTAGGCTGTGAACTACAACCTTTGAGAAAATTTCCAAATATATGAGATCACAGATCTGTTGGAACATATGGAGAAACTGGACATACAACTTTAGACTTCTTCAAATCACTAATGCTGACTGTTAAGATCTATTATCTTCTAAGATAATAGCTAAGAATGGCAAAGCCAAAATAAAAATAGATAGATTAATAAGTGAACACATGTTTAAATCTGTCAGGAAGACTTTGATAATATGATTGAAGGAAAGATAAAAGAAATAAGCAAAAATTCCCTTCCCTGAAGTAAAGAAGGCTTAAATAATCTTCCACAATCATAGAAAGAGATGAACAAATGTTTTGCAAGTAAATAATAACAATAACTAACATTTATATAGCCTTCACTATGTGCCAGAATCATGTTTAAATGCTTTACAATTATTATCTCTTTCAATCCACACAACAACTCTGGGAGGTAGGTGCTATTATTATTCCCATTTTACAGATGAGGAAACTGAGGCAAACAGAGGTTAAGTGAATTGTACAAGGTCATGTAGTAGTAAGGGTCTGAGGCCAGATTTGAACTTGAATTTTCCTGACTCCAGACCAATTGTCTACCTACTGTGTCACCAAGCTGCCTAGTTATTCTTTGACACATGCCATGTTAGATGTTTTCTGTCTAAATAACCTTGAGAAATTTATTGTCTTGTGGTCTAATCTAGAGACTTTCCCTGCTCAGACTTGACATTTACCATATAAATTGTTAAACAAATCCTTATATTATAAATTAGGTTCCTACGTTAGTTATGCTTTTTGTTTTGACCTTGAAAATAACCTTGTAATATCTCATATTAAGGTAGTCAATATATATTCATATGTATATTAATATATTTGCACATGTCTATACATGCATATATATATATATATGCATGCATATAATTAGGAAATAGAGGGTCAATTTTATAACTAACATTTGTATAGTGCTTTGATGTTTTCAAAAGAACCCAAATCACGTAATGGATACAATATTGTATTCTGAGTGAAAGAAGACCTGAGTTCAAATTCTGCTGTAAGATGCACGCTAGATGATTTTGAGCAATTCATTTAACCTTTAGTCCAGCCTCACCTTTCTCATCTTTAACATAAGGATTCTGGTACCAGTAGATGTCCCTTTCAGCATTGTTGTGATCATCAAATGAGTTAATGCATATAAATTCCTTAATAAAATTTAAAGTGCTGCATAAATGTCAGTATGGATTATTGAGTTTGAGCCATAGCTGAGCAGAAATTGCTTTTGCCATAGCCACCACTTAGCCTGTTTCTGTAATGTATTGAGACTCAATTCTTTTACCTTAAGGTCTCGTTAAAATTCAAACAGCCCAGGAAGCAGTTGTCAAACTTCAGTACTCATTCACATATTAGTATGAATGAGTTTATTGCAGGTTTTGAAAGAGGAGAAAGTGAAGAGATCAGGAACCTTTGTGCACCTGAGATTGAGAGAGGACAAAATTCTACCCAGAAGGGTATGGAAAGGACAGACTAGGAGCATGAAAAATAAATCACATATCAGCCTTGAACTGGAGGAATGTATGTTTTCTGAGATATTTGGGAAAAGTGTATTTTGGCAACTTCTTACCAAAAAAGAAGTTAGTCTGATTCATGAAACATTTGTTGCTGGCTTATAGTACCCAGAGATAGCTTTCATAAAACATTTTTTTGAAGAGGAAACTATTTTAGAGGTCTAACTGGGGATGGTAGCATTTCACTTCTCAAATGCAGCACCATTGTTTCCTCTTAGCATTCAGTTGTCACCGAATGAATCAATAATTAGAGCTGTTCACTAGTGACAAATAGTGTCTGCCATCAGTTAGGAATTTAAATGCCTAGCTTAGCAAACAACAATTAGTTCAGTCTCTTCCTTTTCAGGCTGTTAGAATTAACTATTTTCTTTTTGTTTGTTTCCGGAATGGAACCATATGCACACATGCTTTTACTGCACACATTTCCCTTAATTAGCCATCTAAACTAGTGTGGCAGCTGCATTTTCAGGAATTATAATAATAACAATCAGAGGCTTTCTCAGAGGTAAGATGTTTCATTTCTTCTTTATGCCGTAGTAGAAATGGTAGGAATCCCAAAATGGGTGAGCTCTATTCTTTGTGAAGTAATAGGGAGGAAGAATGGATGTTTCCAAAAGGGATCAACTACACCAATTGTTTACTGAAGCTGGCCCACAATGATTATTTTTGGCAGTCAGAGAAGTTCTAAGCAATGTTTAGTCTCCTCTACTTGCCATCCTGCTTCTCACTACCTTTCATTGTTTATATCTCTGGGAATCCAGAAAAAAGGGTAAAGTTGGTATAGCCCCCATCTCTCTTGACATTGTTATCACCCCGCTACAGGCCCTTCTCACCTCCTGCCTGGGCTATTACAAAAAGTCTTTTCTTTGGTCTTTTTGCGTCAAGATTCTTATCACTCCAGTCTATTCTTTACTCAGTTGTTAAATGATTTTCCTTAATCTTAGGTCTGACCTTGTCATCCATTCACGTGCCCTCTACTCAATATTAACTCCAGTGTCTCCCTATTACCTCCAGCACCAAATATAATATCCTCTGTTTGACTTTTAAAGCCCTTTATTATCTGGCCCCTTCTTACCTTTCAAGTCTTCCCTCCTCTCCACATATACCATGACCCAGTGACATTGCCCTCATACACAATAGACACTCCATTTCCCCACTGTTCGTTTTCACTGGCTATCTCCTATGCATGGAATTTTTTGCCTTCTTATATCTGCCTATGGCTTTCCTTCAAGTTCCAGTAGAGATTCCACCTTCTACTTCCCAACTATTATCACTGTATGCATCTGAGCTACAACTCACACACCTGTGAGTTGCTTATTTATGTGCTAGACTTTGAGAACATCATGTCTTGTTAAATAACTGAGCTGTATTTTGGCTACTCAAGTACTATTAATGAGTGTTTGTGTGTGTGTGTGAGAGAGAGAGAGAGAGACAGATTGTGGGTGAGTGTATATGGATAAATGGAGGAATATAATGCACTAATAATTCCTCCCTTGGGCTGGAAAAAGGATTTCTCCATCAAAGTAGCATGTTAGCTGAGGACTGCATAAAGATATTACAGCACAGTGTCATGTCTGAATGAAATCATGAGTGAGCAACAACTATGATTATTGTAAAGGAGGTAGCTGGAGAAAACTTCTTTCTAATAAGCAGTATATGACACATATCTATAGAAATAAGCTAAATTGCTTGAAACACTTTGATGGATCTGTTATATCACTGTTACTGGAAACCATAGAATCAGAATAAATCCTCATATAATTTCGCTGCACCCAAATCCTTTTTTCTCCATTCCTTCTAATGTTTCTCATACACATACACATGCATACACATCATTTGCTGGATGATGAAGTTGAAAAATTGTACAAATTCTAGAAAATTCCAAATAGATAAAACATTTTATATATTTTGATTCTTAAATTGAACTAAAACAATCAGATACAAAATAAGTTATAGTATTCTCCCATTTATTAATATAATTTTGATTACTTTCCATTATTTTTTCCTTCCATTATTTTAAGTGTCAACAGATATATTTTTGTAAGAATTTTAATAACCCATTAAGATGATGGGACTTAACATTAACAGAAAAAAACATTAATTTCCTCTTGGTGATCAGTATATCTATAAAAATTCATACCATATATGTTTTGATTTTATACCACATGATCTCTAAAAATACTACAAAGAAGTACTTTTTGTCTTTGTCTCTTAATGAACTACATATTTTTGAAAATATTGCTTCCTTAATATAACTGGACTATATAAAGAGATCACGCTTTATCATCTGAAATCAGTATCTTCAATATTTTTGAATTAGTTGGGATTGAATTTTTATGACACTTTGGCTGAGGTTGGTTAGGTTTGGAAAATTTTATTTCCCATATGGAGAATGAGGTTATTTTCACCTTTCCTAATATTCATTTTCCCTTTATTTGCTATTACTTTTTCTTAATTTTCATTTCACAACTCCTCAAGGTACTTACAAATAAATGATCCTTGAGAACAGGAGCATTACTCAGTTTAATTTGGTATTATTTTTCTTAATATAATATACTTTTATGCATGTAAATATATAGATAGATGTAAATATATATCATCTAACCATCCATCTATCTATCTGTCTGTTTATCTAGGTATCTATCTATCTATCTATCTATCTATCTATCTATCTATCTATCTATCTATCTATCTATCTATCAATCTATCATCCTTCCTGGCAAGATTCTTGCCAGAGTCCTCCTGAAAAGGCAGATCTTCCACCTGGAAGATGGTCATCTACCTGAGAACCAGTGTGACTTCAGAAAAGGCAGAGGAATGGTCCAGACACTGTTTACTGCCTAACAACTTCAGGGAAAATGCCAGGAGCAGACAGACATCTGTACACAATGTTCATTGATCTGACTAAGGCCTTGCATACTGTCAGCCATAAGGGCTTGTGGGAAATTATAGCAAAATTTGGGTGCCCAGAGAAGTTCACCAGTATTGTATTCAGTTTTATTACAGCATGCTTGCATGGGTTCTGGATAATGAACAATGCTGTCATGGTTTGCCAGTTGCCAGTGGAGTGAAGCGAGGCTGCGTGCTTACTCCCATGCTTTTAAGCATGATATATTCAGCAATGTTGTCAAACTCTTTCAACAAGGAGGAAATAGGTATCAAGGTCAGCTACCACACGGATGGTAAATGTTGTTGTTTGTTTGTCCTTCATTCTCAGAGAGGACCATGGTGTCAGGAAGGTGATGCCATGACTTGCAAGTGAATTAGATTTAAGTGAGGGAGGACTGTGCAAAGTCACCAGCCTCATTTTCTCCTCCAGATAGTAAATTATTTAACTTGAAAAGGCTACTAGCCAAAACTAAAGTGGAGATAGACTTGGGGCATGATTTTTTGATTACAGATTATTGTGCACTCATGCAGCCTCTGAGGCTTAGATGCAACAAAACATAAAGTACTCCTTTATAATTTGTGATAATTTTGACCTAACAATTAACACCAAGAAAGCACAGGTTCTCCACCAGTCAGCACCACAACATCCACATGTGGAACCACTGATTACAGTAAGGGGAGACATTTTTAATTATGTGGATAAGTTCACTTACATTGGCAGTATACTTTCCAAGGATGTACACATAGGTGATGAGGTTGACACACACATTTCTAGAGCTAGCTCAATGTTTAGGAGGCTCCAAAAGAAAGTGTGGGAGATAAGAGGTATCAGGCTGCCTGCCAAGCTGAAGGTCTACAGTGCCATTTTGCTGACTTCATTGTTGTATGTCTGTGAGTCCTGGACAATCTACCAGAACCATTCTAGGAAACTGAATTGCTTCCATTTGGATTGCCTTAGGAAGATTCTGAAGATCAACTGGCAACACAAAGTACCAGATTCTGAGGTCCTTTTTTGAGCTAAACTGCCAACCATTCAAATTATAGTGCAGAAATGCATCCTTTTCAAGGTTGAAGGGCAACAACCATTACATACACACACTTGTATATATACTCATAACCCTACTTACCTCCAACTCATCAACTCATAGAATCTTTCACTTTCTTTTAGACATAACTCAAGCATTCCCTTCTTCTACATAAAGACTTTTTTGATGCCCACAAATGTTAGACTCCCTCTCCTTAACTGTGTTCTTTTTAATTACCTTAAATTTATTCTGCACATACTCATATGTGAATATGTATAATTCAAAGAATGTAAGCTAGATGAGAGTATATATTGTTTCTTCCCTCCTCCTTTCTTTCTTTCATCCCTAGTGCATAGCACAATACCTCTCACACTGTGTGTACATAATCAGTGCTTTTTGATAGCCAACATTGATATTATCCATAGTAGCTAACAAAATGTGAAACATAATAAATGGATTTGCAAATAATTTTAAACTCTCAAAAGAACCACTAATTGTCTCTGGTTGTTTTTCCCTCCATTTCTTTATTTTTCTTCAAATATTTTTCCACTAAATAGGAGGAAGAAGAAAAGCAACAGATATGTATATGAATTGGTCTGAGTATACATGTAACTCATTGATCAACTTATATTTTAAAAATAAAGGTACAAAAGATGGAAACAAGAACAACTAAATGAAGAGGGACCAAAAGCTTGACAGTCATATAAGAACAACGTCAGGAACACTAAAGCAGAGAAAGAGCTGAGTCTGGTTAGCAATGTAAAGGACAACAACAATTTTAAAACAGATTAAAGAAGTGATGAGACTGCTGCTTGATGCAGGAGGGACAAAGAAAATGAATGACAGAGAGAAATGAGCAGAGCTGCTTACCTTATTTTTGTTTTGATTTCTTCTGCAAAGGGATATTATCTTTGGCCTAGAAAACAGGACAAAATGCAGTTGAAACACATGATAAGAAAAGACATAGTATATAAAGAGATAGGAATATACATAGAGATAGATATACATAGACATAAATAGATATAGAAGTAGAGATAGATGATAGATAGATAGATGAATCATGATTTCAACCTTTAATGAGTTCAAATCACTGGAAATGGATGACATAGTCCTTTTAAAAATATGGTAATCCAGAACTGTACACAGAATTCTGAAGCCATGATTGGCAATTGTTTCAATCAGAGTTCTGAAGTCTTTCATAATTATTTTCTTTTATATTGTTGTCAGCATTGTGTATGTTGTTCTCTTCTATTTATGTGGCTTAAGTTCTCATTGGCTGTTTTGGCAATCATTTTTACTGTTCTTCCATTTTCAAATTCCTGTTATCTTGAAACATCTAAGTCTTTGTAACATCAATTGTTTATGTAAAATTAATAATCACTTATCAGCACAAATATTTCAATGAACAGAGAAAAATGTATGCATATGAAGCATAATTTCTATTACATATAGTTTTCTTTTAGAGTGTTTATTCAATTTAATAAGGTACTATAAACATTTTCTTGTTTTTGTACCCTTCTGAACTTTTAATGTATATTTTAAAAATGTTTTATTAAATCCAAAGGATAATAATAACTTGAAGGAATCTTACAAGTCCTCTAGTCCACTCACATCTCAAAAATGAAAATTGATTAAGCCCATACTATGTGACAGGTGGTGCAGCTCAATGGTGTAGTGGATAGAATATCAGGCTGGGAGATGTAGAGACTTGAGTTCAAATCTGGTCTCAGCCACTTGCTACATGTGTGACCCTGGGCATGTTACTTAACTACTATTTGCCTTAGTTCCTCATATGTGCAATGGGGACACACTGGAAAAGGAAATAGCAGACCATTCCAGTTGCTTTGCCAAGAAAACCCCGTGGACAGAGTCATGCAGAGTTGGACATGGGTGAATGACTGAACAACAACAAAAATGTGACAGGTACTAAGTATATCATCCAGTAAGGATCAGAGGAAGAAGAAAAGAATAATAGTAAGTGGTGATTCCTTCTTTTAAGGTTTTTATTTTATTTTATTTTTTTAAATTAATTTATTTTGATTTATCAACAATCACTCACATAAGCTTTTGAGTTTTAAATTTTTCTCCCGCTACCTCCCCACCTGCCTCCCCAAGATTGCACACAATCTGATATAGGCTATACATATACATTCCTATTAAACATATATTCACATTAGTGATGTTGTAAGTAAGAATTAGGACCAATAGGAGGAACCATCAGAAAGAAGAAACAAAACACAACAGAAGAAAAAAGATGGCAAATAGTAATCTTCTATCTGCATTTAAACTCCATAGTTCTTTCTTTGGATGTGGATAGCATTTTTAATCATGAGGCCTTTGGAGATGTCTTAGATCATCGTATTGCTGAGAAGGGTTAAGTCTATCAATATTAGTACCTAACTGATTGTGTTATTCCCTTCTTGAGCCAAATCTGATGACAGTAAGGTTCAAACAATGCTCATCTCCCTCCCTTCTTTCAAACTTCTGCTGTAATAGGTTTTTGTGCCTTTTCCTGTGACTTAATTTACCCTTTTCTGCCTCCTCCTTTCCTTTTCTCTCAGCAAATTTTCTTAGTTATATCAGATTAATCCACTTACTTGGATCCATTCAATCCACTTGATTAGAATTTTTTTTTCATTGCATTAAAGTCAACTTATACCCAACCTCTTTATGTATACCCCTTTAATGTGGTGTAATAACAATACAGTTCTCAAGGGTTACAAGTGTCATCTTCACTTGTAGGGATGTAGTTTGCCATTATTAATAACATGTTGTTTTTTTCAGTCCCATTTACCTTTTTATGTCTCTCTTGAGTCTTGTATTTGAAGATCAAATGCTCTAAATCTCTATTGATGAGAGAAATGTAAATTTAAATAACTCACAGCTGTGTTGGTTAATATGAGAGAAAAGGAAAATGACAAATGTTGGAGGATATGTAGGAAAATTAAAATACTAATGTACTATTGGTGAAATTGTATCCTGATTTAACCATTCTGGAGGACAATTCAGAACTATACTCAAAGGGCTACAAAACCATGTATGCCTTTTGACCAAACAATATTCCTACAAGTCTATATCCCAAAAATGATAAAAACAAAAAGAAAAAGAACCTATGTGTACAAAAATATTTACAATAGCTCTTTTAGTGGTGACAAGGAATTGGAAATTGAGGGGATGTCCATCAATTGGTGAATGGCTGAAAAAGTTCTTGTATGTGATCGTGATGGAATACTATTGTGCTTTATGAAATGATGAGCGGGATGCTCTGATGCTCTCAGGAAAAAACAAAACAAAACATGTAAAGACTTTCATGAACTGCTGCAAAGTGAAATGAGCAGAACCAGAATGTTGTACATAGTAACAACAGTATTGATGATGATCTATTATGAATAATTTAGCTATTGTCAGCAACACAATGATCAAAGACAATTCTGTAGGACTAATGATGAGAGGTGTTATCCATTTATAGAGAAAGAAGTGGTAGAACCTGAATGCAGATAAAAATGATTTATCTTTACTTTTTTTCTCTTTTTTTGTCTGTGTTTTTTTCATGGAAAGACTTACATAGAAATGTGTTTTGCATGTCTACACATGTATAACCTATATCAAATTGTTTGTCTTCTCAATGAGGGAAGGGGTAGAGGTGAAGAGAATTTGGAACTCAAATAAAAAAAAGAATATTAAATTGTCTGTAGGGTGCCTGCCACTTCTAAACCCTGTGATTCTACTATGTTAGTTCATATAAAGTAAAAGCATTTCTATCCAGGGCATCAGGGATATTTCATAAAGGTTATGACATTCAAATGGGCTTTGAAAGACAGATAGGAATCAGACAAATAGAGAAAAGCAATAATGGTTTTCCAGATAGACAGTTGCAGAATGAGCAAATGTTTGGTGAATAGAATTAAGCTGAATGGAAGTGGGACACTTGGCTTGATTGTAGAATGCAAGCAGAATGAAAGTTCTTGCATGGAGAGATAGGTCTGGAAAGGAAGGTTGAGGACAGTTATTGGGGATGTTGAATATATATCAGGCAAAGGAGTTTGGATTTTATTCAGTAGGTAATGAGGAGTAAATGAAGGGGTTGATATGATTAGTGTTATACCTTAAGAAGATTAACCTAGTAAAGTTGGAGTGAGGACAGAAAAAAAAAAGCAGAGAAATAATTTAGGAGGTGATTACAGTAGGTCAGGAAAAAGATGTTGAAGACTGGAATGGACAAAGGTGAGAGAAATGAGAGTAGAGAGAAGGAAACAGATTGAGAAAGCAATGGTAGGATTACCAATATGATTTTGGGAATGAGCCTACCAATTTGTAAATGAGGAGAGAGAGTTGTTGCCCTTACTTTAAGTTTGAAAGCCGCTACCCAGAAAGAATATTTGGCCATTTTCAATTTCATAAATTACAGTAACCAAGAAATGAATATATTAAAATGGATAAAAAAAGATCAAAATGAAATCCTTTTGAACAGTAAAACATTGAAAGCCAGCTTGAGATAAGGATTCTTTTAACTTATGTCCATAGGTGTAATTGACAGATAATGAGTTTTTCTGATTGTTTTCCTATTTTTTTCCTGTGACAGAATCACAGAATAAAAGAGTTCAACAGGCTCTCAGTGTCAGTTTAATTCTTTCCCTATAACAAAGGGATCTCTCATTTCAGTGTACTCCTCAAGTGGTCATCTAGCTTATACTTTAAGATAATCAATAAGGAGTGACCTACCACTTCCCTAGACAACAGATTTTTGTGTGTGACATTTCCAATTATTAGGGAAAACTTCCTGAGAGCAGTCCCAAATTTGACTCTTTGCAGTTCCCCTCCCCTCCACCCTATCCTGGTAATTCCTTCTATTGCCAAACAGGAAAAAGAAAGTTTAATCCTTTAATCATTTTATGAGTCATCAGCAGAGTACCCCAGAGATGTCTGCTTGTTCCTGTACTAACATTTTTACAACTTACCTGAATAAAGGTTTATTTCATATCCTCATCAATTTGAAGAGGGCACCAAGATTAAAGGGATAGCCAACTTAATAGATGACAGGATAAAAATCCAAAAGGATCATGGCAGGCTAGATGCAGGGGTAGGGAACCTGTGGCCTTGAGGCTGCATGTGGCTCTAGGTTCTCAAATGTAGCCCTTTGACTGAACCCAAACTTCACAGAACAAATCCCCTTAATAAAAGGATTCATTCTGTAAAACTTTAATTCACTCCAAAGGCTGCATCCAAGGACCTAGGAGGCCACATGTGGCCTCAAGACCACAGGTTCCCCACCTCTAAGCTAGAGCATCAGGCTGATTCTGAGATGAATTACAATAGTTATAAATGTAAATTCTTGCACTGGGGCACAAAAAATCAATTTCATGATTTTAAAATGAGGGAGGTGTGAATAATTGAAGAAGAGTTAGCCATGCAATGTGGCAGATAAGAAAGGTAAATTTTGGCTTCATTGATGGTCATGTCTTCTAGAAAGACAAAAATGATGGTGTCTCTATGCTTTGCCCTCAATAGGTCATCTACAATATCATGACTAATGGTTAGAATAATTTGGTGAAATATGTGCCTGATTTTGAAAGTTACTTATGTCAAATAGTATCCATTGATGTTAATGGACTTTAAACTAGATATCTTTCTACTGCTTATGCTTCAAGCCTTTTCATTTAAAGATTTACTGACTCATCAGTTGGTGAGTGACTGTGGCTATGTGTCACTTGCAGATAACTAATAATGATAAACACCTCAGATACAACTTTAGACAAGTTAATGTGCTAAATAATGAGAAAGAATACCATTAGCATTTAACTTTAAAATGACCTTTTATTATGTCACTAGCTGTTCATCACAGTTACACTTGTGTTCATTTTTCACTTGCTCATGGTAAAAGTGTACTTTAAAAGTATATCTGATGGGAAAGGGGAAGACAGGAGAATCAATAATATCAATGCAATATGCAGTCATCATGTAGAGTTATCATAAATATTATTTTTACTCTCTGGATAATTCAGTATTTTCAGATGTTGTTTTTTATGAGACTTTAAGAGTTGAGAATATTGATTCATCTAGGGAGAGTTTATGTTTTGTAGAATTTTTATTTCAAGTTTAATATAAAGGACATTTAATACAGTGTTCAAATTGACCTTGCTGCACATCATAAAGATGCTCTCCTAAGGCATTAGAGAATTTCTCCCTAATGACCTTTAAATCAAATATACCTTTATTATATTTAGTTTTCATTCATATTAACACCTGGCTTAGTGGGAAAATTGGAGATGTGTGGAGATTACCTGTGCTGATAAAGGTGAGGATCTTGTAATATGAAAATAAGAAGTAACCTGGGAAATGATATAGGAGCCCTCTGGCTGAAGCATGAATTCTCTCTATAACATTTCCAATAGCTGATTGTCTAACCTCTTTAGGAGCTCAGAGTGTTTTGCTGCATTATGAGACAAGTTATCCTATTCGTGGACAATGAATGATTTTTTTGTTGTTCAATTGTTTCAGACAAGTCTGACTCTTTGTGATCCCATTTGAGTTTTTCTTAGCAATGATGTTGGAATGGTTTGCCATTTACTTCTTCAGCTCATTTTACAGATGAGGAAACTGAGGCAGACAGGGTAAATTGACTTATACGGGGTCAAAAAACTAATAAGTGTCTGAGGCCAGATCTGAATTCAGGAAGATGAGTCTTCTTGACACTAGGCCCAGTGCTCGCTGTGCTATCTAGCTGCCCAATGAATGATTAAGAGGATATTTTTATTTCTATTATATCCAAATCTGTTGCCTTATATTTTGTGGCCATTGATTTTAGTAATGCCTTTTAGGGACTATCAAAAAAGTTTAATTTTTTTGCACACAAAAGTCCTTTGTAAATTGAAGATAGTTATCATATTCTTCCAAGTTTACTCTTCTCGAGGAAAAATGCCCTCAGTTGTTTGCACCTTTCTTCCTTGGAATTGTTTTGAGTTTTTTGCTCTTCCAATTGCTTTCCTTTGGAAGCACATGTGCCTAAATGCCTAAATGTTGCATCCAGAGCTAAAAACAGTTCTCTCATTGTGGTCTGAGTAGCACAGAATACAATAGGCCTGTTATTCCTCTATACCTAACAAAATACTTTTGCTACTTTAGCCTAAAATCAAATTAGTCATTTTTGTTACCACATTTTGCTACACTGAACTTGAAGATTACTGAAATTCTTAGTTAACAAACATTTATTAAACGCTTGCTATGTACCCAGGCAGTGTGCTAAAGGTGGGATATATAAAGAAAGGCAAAATACAGTCTTCTCTCAAGGAGCTCACAGTTTAATGAGAAAGACAACCCAGAAGCTTAAAACTGGAAAGGAGAGAGATGAGAAAGGAAGTTCATATGTGCCTGTTGCCTGACTTTCTAGTTGCCATCTTTCTCTTCCTTCAATTGAAAATTTTTTTTTGAGCCCAAGCTTAGGAATTTACATTCACCACTATTAAAATTCATTTTATCAGATTTATTTTATAGGTATAGTTTGTTGAGTTCCATTCTAATTCTTGAAGTTCATTGATTATTCTCCTGGCTTCCTGACATCTGCAAAGCTAATAGTCATGCCATCAATGCCTTTACCCAAACTGTTGGCAGTTTCCTGTAGCTGTCAATTAGAGATCTCCCCCCCACCCGAACAGTTGCAGTTTTTCAATCAGTTCCAAAACCACCTAATTGCATTATAATCCAATTTTTTCATATATTTCCATTTTTGCTAAAGGCTTTGTCTGAAACCTTGCTCAAAGTAAGATACACTATTCCTAGGGCATTTCCCTGATCTAATAGTGAAGAATTGTTTATTAACCCTGTAACACAAGGAAACAAGAATAATCTGATTTTTTTTTCTTAATGAACCTATTCTGATGCTCAGTGATCATTGCTTCTTTATATACTCACAAACCATTCATATAAAATTTGTATAAAAATTTACATGCCTCAAAGTCAAGTTCTCATTTTAAAGGGCATAGCATTTATCTGTTTTTGAAAGTCAGGATATTTGTCCATCATCAATCCATTGACACTTTACGTATTCTATGCAGTTCTTTACAATTCCCTCACAATATTCCAGTAAACGTACATCTACAAACTCTTCAAATAATCTTGGGATATAATTTCTCTAACCAATCAAATATGTTCTGGGTGCAGTCAACAAACAGTTATTAACTGCTTACTATATGCTAAAAATTGTGTTAAGCTCTAAGGCAGTTGGGTGTTACAATGGAAAGAACTCTGAGTCTGGATTCAGGAAGACCTGAGTTCAAGTCTGGCCTCAGATACTTACTAGCTGAGCGACCCTGGGAGAGTCATTTAACCATGTGTCTTAGTTTCCTCTTCTGCCAAATGAGCTGGAGAAGGAAATGACAAAGGACTCCACTATCTTTTCCAAGAAAACCTCAAATGGGGGTCATGGAGAGTCAGACACAACTGAAATGACTGAGGAATGACATGCTAAGTACTAAGGATACAAAGAAAGACAAAAAAGTTCTTGCCCTCCAGAAGGCTGCATTTTAAGAAGAGAGATAACAAATAAATCAATATAATTAAAATATAGGCTGAGTAGATGGATGGGAACCTCAGAGGAGAAATATTATAGCTAGGAGGACTAGGAAAAGTAGCCTTCAAAAGGTAGCACTTGAGTCCCAAAGAAAGCCAGGTGTTTTAAGAGTTTGGGGCATATTTTTCTATTTAATCTAATCAAACATTCAAACAAGGAGGTATTAAGTGCCTAAAATGTGCTGGGTACACAAGCAAAAACCATCTCTGCCCTCAAGGATCTTACATTCTAATATGGAAGATTGACTGTATAAATCAGAACATAAATACAGAGTAGTGGGAAGGTGAACACAAAGTGGATGGCACTAGCAGGTAGGGCTATCAAGAGACTCCTGGCCACTTGAGCCGAAAATCAAGTCACAGATTCTAAGAGCCAGAGTTTAGGAGGGAGGGCATTCCAAGAAAAGAGGTGTGAGATTGGGGTGATGCTCTTAGTGAAAGGACTATTTTTAATTAAGTATGAATCAAGGTACTCAAAAGAGATGGGGGTAGGGAGTGGCCTGGGGTGCTTAAGCAGAAAAGAGAATGTTTAGGAGAACTACTGATATTAGTGGGATAGGGAATTAGTTAGGAAAAAGGAGTAGATTTGCCTTGATACAGAGATGGTTCAACTGATGTTAGCTGGCATTAATTTATAGTGGATCTAATCAACAAGGTTTTGTAATTCCCCATTGTTATATTCAGGAGCAAGTAAACAAGCAAAGCATGTGAATGGCCTTGAAGTAGTATTGAGGAATGGAAGGATAGGAAGCCACAATGAGAAAAAGGAGTCAGTTTTAGAGGAGTGAAGCATAGTGATGGAAAGATAAAATATGAAAATCAGAAAAAGGGCATTCAGAGTTCTTAACACTGTATCTTCTTACCTGACAGATTAAGAAAGATAGACGGTCTTTCTTAATACATAGTTCTGAATAGGTCACTTTTCTGTCTTTACTAACAGGAAATCACTTGTTTCAGAGACTTGAAAAGACAGAACAAAAATGGCTAGAAAATAGTTGATACAAAACATAAGTAAGAAAATAGTAAGACAATACCTCGTTGATCTGGATGAATCTGAATCACCTAAACAAGGGAAACTGAAAGAACTCATATATGCTTCTGCTAAATAACTTAGTTTAAAAATTATGGAGAATGGGACAGGTGCTATAGAATTAGAGAAAATAATAGCAATAAGTAACAATTATATAGTGTTCATTATGTGCTAAGTAATTTACAATTATTACCTTGATTCTCACAATAATACTGGAAGGTAGGTGCAACTATTAGGGCAGGTAGGTGGTGCAGTGGATATAGCACTGGCCCTGGAGTCAGGAGGACCTGAGTTCAAATTTAGTCTCGGGATATGTGATCCTGGGCAGAGCACTTAACCTCTGTTTGCCTTAGTTTCTTGTAAAATAATTTTCCAACTGTAAAATGAGAATAATAATTGCACCTTTGTTAGTTGTTGAGTCATTTCAGTTGTGTCTGACTCTCCATGACCCCATTTAGCAAATGTACTAGAGTGCTTTGCCATTTCCTTCTCCAGCTCATTTTTACAGATAAGTAACAGATGTTTTGTGACTCCAGGCCTGGTGTTTTAGCCACTGCACCACGTCGTTGTCTGAAGGCAGAAAAAGCAAATTATTGATTTAAAAAAGTGAATAAAAGCTGGAATACTATAGGCCTATTAACATGTTCAAGTCTTCAGTGCATTCTATGACAGATAAAAAAATCATTAAAGTGATGAATATCTAGAAAAGGAAGAATTAATTACAAAACATTATCAAGGCTTTACCAAAAATGGATCTTCTCAGACTAAATGTGTTTCTTTCTTTTGATAGGATTCCCAAACTAGTCAAACAAGAGTATTTTCTAAATACAATTAATTGAAACTTTGGCAAAATATTTGATGAAGTATTCCATGCTATCCTTGTGAAAAAGATAGATGTAGAAGAGATGATAATTGATAGTTGGATTCATACCTTGTTGAAAAACTGAGGGAAATAACTGATATTTGATTAATAATTCAATGTCAAATTGTCAGGAGAGCTCTAGTGGAGTGTCCCAATAATCCCTGCTTTACTTTATGACATATAAATATAGTATATACATACATATTTGTCTGCCTCTGTGTGTCTGTGTATATTTGCATATATGTATGTGTACATATGTATGTGAATATATATATATATATATATATGCAATGACTTGAGCCAAGGGATAATCTGCAGAAGACACAAAGTTAAAAGAATAATAACTAATATTTTAGATGACAGTCAGGATTCAAAATCATCCTGAAAGGCTAAAACAGTGAACTGAATCTAATAGCAATTTATTCAATAGAGGTAATTGTTTTACAATTAGATTCCAAAAATTGTCTTCATGAGTAGAAGATTGGAGAAGCATAGATAGGTAACTGTTTGTCTTTAAAAGATCCAATGGGTATAGCAAATTCCAAGTCCACTGGGAGTCAGCAGTTTGATGTAACATGTAAAAGATGAATCCAGTCCTAGGATATATTATTAGATAAAGATTCTGGTTATATGAACCACCATATGCATTTTGCCTACTTCAGACCATATGTGTCAGTTCTAGGTGTCACAGTTTAGGAAGGGCATTATTAATATAAAGAGTATCCAAAGGAGAAATACTAGGATGGTCTACCTTGAGTCCATATAATATGAAGATAGTTTGATGAAATTGGAAATATTTTCTTCTGAAAAAGTAAAGACTCAGGAGGCATGTGATATCTGTGTTCAAGGCTCCACAGGATAGAATAAGGGGCAAAGGGTAGATTTTGAAAAGAGGCTACATCTCAGGCAAAGAAAAGACAAAATGAAAATAAAACTAAACCAAAAAAACCTTCCTAAGAATTAGCTACATTTAAAGTGGAGTGTGCTGCCTGAAGAGAGTGGCCTCTACCTTATTGGAGATTTTCAAATAGAGAGTAAATAACCATGAATGACTACTTGTCAGGTCATTCTTTTTTTGGATATGGGTTGAACTCAATGACTCCTAGTTTCCCTTCCAACTCTACAATTCTATAATTTATTCCTCCCCATTGCCCATTAAATAAAGTCCAAACTTCCCCAAAAGTGGAATTAAAGATCCTCCAACAATCTCACTTCAATATAACATTTTAGACTTATCTTGCAGGACTCCCTGGCACATACTGTATGATTGAGACAAATGGGTAGTTATTATCATCTTTTGTGATCTATCTTATACTTTCGTATTTCCATCCCTATGAAATTATACTTTTCTATGCTTGGAATATCCTTTCTCCTTCCTCCTTTCTATTTCTGCTCCTTTGAAGCATATCTCTTCTTCAAGATTGAGCTTAAATGCCATATCCTCCATGAGGTTTCTTCTGATTCCAGGCTAGAATTTTTGATTTCTTTTCTCATCTCATAGTACCTGATGCTCCTCATATACATATACTAATTCATATTATATTCAGATATGTAAATATCATATCAACTGCAATATATTATCACTCCTTGAAAGTACTGTTTTATTTGTATCTTTATCTTTCCAAGCATCTGGCATGGGGCTTTACACATAGTAGGTACCAAACAAATGCTAGTTGAGTGGTTGAATGAGTGAATAAATGGCTAAATGGGACTAAGGGGCCATAGTTGGTAATCAAGAGTCTATGACATAAAATTAGGAATGATTGTAATTTAGATCTTTAGTGAACTTGGAAAGGATTATGAATTTATTGATTAATCATCCTTTTTTCTATCATTTTTCTTTCAATTTCTTATCAGTAGTTGATTCATCCTAAGGTTTACATTCCAACAATTATAGAATAGCCTTTGGGGATGGCCATTAGGTGGGTCAAAAACAGTGAAAACTGCTCATCAGATAGCATTGAAAGGTATCTACTGATTCCAGTAGTATTGTCACTTCAATCTCCTTGCTTCTTCCTACTATATTTTTCATTGCCTTTTTCTTTGTAATTTTTAACTACATAACATCTTGTGGATGGATTAAAATAAAAGCTGTTAGCCTATTCCTTTCTTTCTCTGTGTCCTTGTCCTACCTTGCTATCTTATTATCTGCATTTTACCTTTTTTTTTTTTATTATATCCTACCTTTCTTTTTCATCTGCAGATCAATGAATTTACCCTATTGGGCACCATGAGGTATTTCTTGAGTTGGTGGTGGTGAGAATAGAATCTTAGGCTATTACAGCTTATAGGAACATAAGAGGTTGTGTAGACAAATGCAATAAATTTACACATAAGAAAACTGAGATACAGATACAGGTGAGAAAACAGAAGTAAGGTGCTAGTTTAGTAGCAAGTGAGAATTAGAACCTAGATCTATCCTCTCCCAACCCTGAGTTTTTTTTCTATTGTACTACATTCCTATCAAGCATCCCCAGTAAAACATCTCTTATCTTTTCCTTCGTTTCATTCTTCTATGCCCTGATTCCCTTTCCCTTTCATTAATCTCAGGCTTCAGGTAGAAACAACTCAGAGAAAAAATACATAAGAAAAGAAATCAAGTAGAATAGTTTAGGCCATATCATGAATACTGATTTATTTTAACCTTTGAATTTCAATGGAATTTTTAAAATTCTTGAAGTACTGGGCTCTGGCTCTTAAGACCTTGGCTTACTCAAACTGAAAGGCTTGTGATGGGATTGAGTGATCAGTCTCTATTTTTAGAATCATATTTAGAGATAGAAGGGTTCATAGGATCACATGTGTAGGGCTGGATGGCATCTGAATAATTAAATACAACCCCCATATTTTACAAGTGAGGAAATTGAGACCAAGAGAGGTTTTCTGGCTTGCTCATATCAGGCTGCCAGTGTATGAGGTAGGGCTTGAACCCAGGTGTTCCTGAGTCCAAGACCATGCCTTTCTCCCCTGTACTATGCTGACTCTCAACTTATAGTTCATTTAAGCCACATTCCTCATTTTTCTAATAAGAAAACCACAGGCCAAGACAGCTTAAATAATTTTCCCAAAAATCACATAGGTAAGTAATAAATGTGAGAATCAAATGAGATAATATTTGTAAAACACTCGGTGCAGTGCCTGGAATGTAATAGGAGCTTAATTAGTTGTTTGTTGCTTTTCTCTTCCCCTAAAGGGCCAAAGTTCCCTAACTCAGAAACTTGGGATTTCAAATTTATTGTTCTATTTTACTCTGCCATGTTCTTTCATTGGCTTTAATTTGGGGCTTTTACTTAGGGGGTGGAGCCAGTAGATTTTTACTCATTTTCTTTCCTTTCTTTCAATTCCTCTCAGCACTGAATCTACAAGTATAAAAAAGAGGAAGAACACATCATTCTCATATCTTGCAGTCTTTTTGCCAGTTCCCAGACATTAAAATGTCAGCGCCAATCCTTTCACCTGGAATCAGTGTTGTAATTATCTTCATGGCCATCACTCCAAGGAAGATAACATTACAAGAGTTATCATTTTGGGCAATTGATTGTATGATATCTAGCTAAGAAGAACACTGATCACACTCTTCTCCCCACCCTTTTTTCTTTCTTTCTCCTAGAGATCACATCCAACTCTCACCTCTTCCACCTCATCCTAGCTAATTTAGCATGAAGGGAATCAGGGAGGGTTTGACCTCTTCTCATCATTTCTTCTTCTTAGTCCTCTCTCCCTCTTGTTCTCAGTTCCTGTTGCGTGAAACATATTTAACAAGTACACAGAATATAATCACAAAAATGCCAGAGCTTCATGGAAGTTGTTCTTTATATGTAATTGAATTTTTTTTTTATTCTTGGAGGCAGAGGGTGCTATTTCCAAAGAAATCAACTCCAGTAACTTGGGAACATTTGCTGAAATGGACACCTGCCGACATTTAAAGTCTTATAATATGCAATTGCCTAAAAATGGATAAGTTCTTTCAGGTGCTGCCAAATATAAAGTGATACATGTCCTTATTGAGCTTTGCAGGCTAAAAAAAACTGCTGACAAATTTTCCTCCTAAAGGAAAAGGTGTGTTTTGACCAATATATCTCCAAATCAAAATATGATATTAGTTAATTGGACAATCATAATGATAAATATTAGAGTGGGGAGGAAGCAGACAATTGCACTATGTATCTGAGTTTCTCTCCAGTAACAAAACACTGTCTATTACAAATGGATTCTAAGTTATCTAGATACTATACATTGTTAATTATCTAAGTGCTAAAGAATAGATGAATAAGAAAGTAAGGATAATAGTCAGAAAAAGACAAAACTAGGAAGTCTTTGGGTGTCTAGGATCATAACCTTGTTTTTATCACTTCCATCATTAAATTATTATTTGCAAAAAGTAAACTTTCATCATTTGAAACATCTGGATTTTCCTTTTTTAAACTTACACTCTATTTTTTTTTAGGCAATTGGGGTTAAGTGACTTGCCCAGGGTCCCACAGCTAGTAAGTGTCAAGTGTTTGGTCTGAGGTTGGATTTGAACTCAGGGCCTCTGACTTCAGGGCCAGTGCTCTATCCACTGCACCACCTAGCTGCCCCTACTCTATTTCTTTCTCTAGAATTCTGACCCCATATTTCTTCCTCATCCCTTGGATTTATCATAACCCGTATTTCTGGCTCTGATTTTTGGGACTGATAACTTGATGGTTTTCTTTCTTTTTCCTTTTTTATTTTCTATTTTACCAAATTTCCTTCTTTCTTTTCTCTCTTTTTATTTTTCTTCCACCTCCTCCTTTTCCTTCTTTTCATCTCCTTCTCCTTCTCTTCCTCTTGTTGTTGTTGTTGTTCTTCTTGTTCTTCTTCTTGTTCTTGTTCTTCTTGTTCTTCCTCTTGTTCCTCCTCCTTCTTTTTCTCCTTCTTCTTCTTCTCTTCCTCCCCCTCTCTTCCTCCTCTCCTTCTCCTCCTCCTCCCCCTCTTCCTTCTCCTTCTTCTTCCTGTTAATTCTCTTTCTTTCTTTCTTTTCTTCTTTTCTTTGGCTAGGCAATGGGGTTAAGTGACTTGCCCAGGGACACATAGCTAGTAAGTGTTATGTGTCTGAGGCCGGATTTGAACTCAGGTCCTCCTGAATCCAGGGCCGATGCTCTATCCACTGTGCCTGTTAATTCTCATCTATTCCCTGGAACAAACCTACTGTAAGAGTGGGGTAATGGCATTTGAAAAAAAAAAGACTAATCAATGCTGAATTACTTTTGCAAATGGTTACATTATTTGTAATATATGCCACCAAACTAAAGCTCCTTTTTTACATGAACCAGTTTGATTTTAGGAGCTTCTGTCAAACATGTCTTTGAATAATGTCCCCAAGTCTCCCTCTTGGGGAATATCATAATTTGGATGATCTCTATAAAAATGTTTTAATAAAGGAAATAATTCACAGCTCTCATTGAATCATTCAGGCTAAGAATATATAGACTATCAGGCAGGATTTATTTAATCTGTTCAAAAAATTAGAAGGAAACCAAGTTAAGGATTCATACTCAAGTCCATTAACAACCAAGGACAAGTCCTTTTGTTCTCTGCTGGGTCTCTGTCACTCAGAAACCTATGGTGTTTAAAAAACCTATAAAAGTATGTTGGGTTGAGTTCCAGCAATTCCTATGTTCTTCTTGCCATGAAGGAGGAGAGAACTCAGAGTAATGAGAGAATAAAATGACTTCCCCTTCAAGGGAGTTACATCTCCCAAAACCTCTACAGTCATCCATTCTCAGAGCACTACCCAACATGGAGTAATGTAAGGCAGTGGAAATCACCCAGGGTTGATAGAGAGTCATTCTCTTTTCTTGGTCTTACAAGATTCATATTAGAAGTATCAGACTTGCAGCTGGTGGGCCACATGTGGCTCACAACACTTTCAAGTGAGGCTAAAACCAGATTTAAATGTAATTGGCAATTGTTTAACAAAATAAATAAAAAAACACAATATAATATTGCTAATGCTAACTTGTGATTTTCTAAGTTAATATACAGCCCCCAAGTATCCTTATGTATAATATCTGATTGAGTTTGACCATTGGTCTACATCACTGCACCCATGAAGCCAAGAACTGGGTTTCTCCTCCACATTGTTCCTCTGTCTCATATTGTTTGTTGACTCTGGCTCCTGCTTGGTCTAATAGCTGCATTTGGTTCAGGAGGCTTAGTCCAAGAACTGTACTAGTGCTTTTCTACTCTCACACCTCTGGTGCCATCTTGGAATCATTCAGTTTTTGGTTGGTTCAGGTCTTCCTCTTTGCTCTGAATCTACCTCTGTCCTCTACTCTCTAAGTACTTGTACCATTTTCTGATGTTTCTGGTCCCTGGAAGTAGATCATTCCTGGAGGTACCTGTGGGGTTGTGTAGTCTGCTTTCCTGGGAACTGAGTCCAGGTGTAGCCAAGTGACTCTTTCCTTTCTAATCTCATCTTTTGACAATCCTCAAACTTTTACCTTTTTTCCCCTTGCTCTTTTAAAAAGGGCAAATTAAGGATGCAACAATGGTTAGTTATCATCAGTGTGGTACCAAATAGTCAACAAGAGTTCAGTGAATGAATTAATCAACAAATCTTTAATGTGTCCCCTGTGTGCCAGGCACAATTTTAGTCAGTGGGGATGCAAAGAATAAAAACAAAACAATTCCTGACATCAAGAAGCTAATATTCTATCACAGAAAACAATGTGCACATAAAATAGAGATATAATATATTCAAAGTAAACATAAAATAATTTTCAGAGCATAAGGTGGCACTAACAGCTGGGCTCAGGACAAGGTAAGGAGTTCTCATGGATTACCAACTATATTTTGAAATACCACAGGATAAACCAAATAAGAAAAAAAAGGAAAAGGAGAAGAAAAATGCCTAAATTGTAATAAGCCTGATTCATATGAACTGCAGGCATGAAAGACAAAATGGAGTACAGAGTATTACTGACTTTCAAAAGCTTTCTATAGCACCAGGATCTACCAACTTTAAAAGGTCAGTGAATGTTGAAGCATTTTGACATGCAGCAGAGTATAAAGTGGCTCAAGGACAGGCAATTTGACATGTTCAAAAAGGGTATTATTTGTCTAAAACATTCACTTTTGATATTTTTCCCCTATTACAGTTATCTGTGGTGACTAGATTATACAGGCAAGTCATGTAAGAACATTCAGAAAGTTTTTCTGCAAAGAGCAAAGCTCAAATCCAAGAGAAATTATTTCAGACAGAACATTTACATTGTATTGTTTTTTTTTTCTGATATCCCAAAGAACTCTAAATAAGACTGGATCTTAAGTGGGAATGACTATAAAGTGTATACACATGCATAGGCCATCAATCCATCAAAAGAAACTACAGAGAGCTCCTGCCTTCAAGTAGTTTATAATCTAATATGCATACATTTGTACATGCCTGTGTGGAATTAGACTTATGATTTGATTGATATAGGGAATGCCCAGGAAGGAAACTGTATGCAAGCATAAATAGATTCATGCATATATGAAGATATTTAACTCATGAAGATACATGGTTTTGTAGTTGTGGATACTCCTTTACCAAAGTATTTTACAAATCTTCTAGTCAAAAAAAAAAGGAATAAGCATTTATTAAACACATGCTACATGCCAGGCACTGTGCTAAGTACATAACAAATATCTCATTTGATTCTCACAACTATGTGAGGTAGGTGTTATTATGATACCTATTTTATAGTTGAGGAAACTGAGGCAGATTGGGGTCAAGTATTCAAGTTACATAGCTCATAGGTGTGTGAGACTGGATTTGAACTAAAATGTTCCTGACTCCAGGCCCAGCACACTATCCACTGTGCCATATAGGTACTTTAAGAGTTGGTGGGTAGTGGTTAGTAGTGAGAGAGAGAAAAAAAATAAATGTTCATGATTTTATACATATATATATATGTATGTATCTATATATATGTTTTTAATTTGCTTTGGGTGTTTTTTTTTTTTAAATTAGTGGCAGACCTTCTGATAGGTGTCTCAAAATTTAGACAGGTTAGTAGTTTTGGATGACAAATAAGGTCTACTGATGGTCACATACTCAACATTTTTCCACTTGATAGGATATTGCAAAATTGTGCTCCAATGATATAATGTTCACCTCCATGTCATAATGAACATTATGAATATTGGAGTAGGCTTCATCAATATTAGAGGTGATCAAAGACCAATTGAAAGATGCATATAAGGCATATAAGGAGGTGGTAGCATAATACTATTGTACACATTCAATTCAGCAAACATTTATTCAGCATCTATTACATACAAAGCTTTTTCTTAGCCTTCTTAGATGGATCAGCTTCCCTGAATAGTTGGACTGAAATTTTTGGAGTGATTATGAATCTCATTTAGGTAAATATACTTTTCTCAACCCTAATGCAATCAGTACAACATAATCTAAAATTAAGAATGTCTGGAAGAACCTACACATCAAATATACACTATATGTGTATATATACACATAATATTTACACATATATATGCTGTACACATATATATGTGTATATATGTGCATGTATATACACAGGTATATATGCACATATGCATTTATGTATGTATATCTTTTCTAGTCAATGAGTACAGAGGATACTCATGGGTCAAATCATAAACTCATCCCTAAACATGGAAGCTTTGACTTGCTCTGTTTCTATATTAGACCCCTCAGTAGGCAAGCTAGTAATCCTGCTCTCCCAGAGGATCACTGCAGAAATGACCAACATAAGAGTAGAGAACCAACTATCATAGCCCACTGCAGCTACAAACTCCCAATTTCAAGAGATTCAATCATTCTCAGTTTCCTCAATAGCTGGGATCACAGGCATGTATTACCAAACATGGCTCTCCTGGATATTTTCCACATTGCAGTATATACTTTTGATGAATGTACAACTACCTTTTTTTTTTAAACTCAATCAACATAAATAATTAGAGAGGGCCATTGAACAAAGTTCTCTCTGTTCATAGAGTTCTCAAATAATTTATATGATTTTAAAACATACATGAGTAACATTTTATAAGAGAAGAGGTTTTAAGGCAATATCTTATTTAACTGAATTCAATGTTCTTTTATGCTCAAGAGTAAGGAGAATGATATTAATCTTGTTTTCTCTGCATTTTCAGGCAATTGTGTAATTATTTCTTCTCATTTTGGGGATCAGATTATCCTAATAAATATATTATTTACTTTAATCCATGAAAACATTCTGTATAATTGATAAAACACTTTCCCCAAAATTGATAATAGTCAATAGAAACTTTATGATGCTTTTACTCTCTTTTAACATTTTTCTACCAGAAGTTTTGTATAAATAAAAAAGTAGACAGATTAGTCACCACACATTTTTCATTTGCTTTTTAAGCTAATGATTAGTTAAATGATATTTTTTCTCAGCACTTGGTATCTTTTCCTTCAAAAATCTTGGTTATTTCATATTCATAACTCTCAAAATTGAATGTCACCTACACAGGTAATGTTCTGAATGGAACAAAGTTCTAGTTAAGCTGCTCTTCTCATTTTTGTTTCCTTGAGTGCTAGTTCTACTTCATCAGGAAATACATAGAGGAATAGTTGTCATAATCCAAATATAGTGAATACACTTTCAATGATGTAATGATTTTCTGTAGAAATTTGAATATATCCTTCCACTTTTAAATCTTCCTGTTATCCTTCTTCCAGTTTTATGTCTAAATACTCTTGGGACAATCTGACTTAGCTGGGTATCTTGCTGCACTTTTTCTAATTTTTTTTTTACCACTGATTCACATTTCCCACCCATAACCAGAGTCTATTTAAAAACCTTCCACATTTCTTCTATGAAGGATTTTATGAATTTGTATTCTTTTCTTTAAAAATATTTATTTTTAAAATTCATTTAAAATGTATTTAGTGCCAAATTCTCTACCTCCCTCCTGCAAGGATGTCCATTATCAAAACTATTATTCAATATTGTATAAGAATGCTATCTATAGCTATAAGACAAGAAAATGAAGGAATAAAAGAACTAGGCAATGAGGAAACAAAACTGTCATACTTTGAAGAAAATGTGATACAGTTGGAGAATCTGAAAGAATCAAATGAAAAAAACAACTAGGTGAACCACTAGACAAGTTTAGAAAAGTTGGAGGATATTATATAAACTCAAATAAATCATCAGCATTTCTATATATTACCAATATGTATTCTATATATTACCAATAAAAATGAGCATAAAAAAGAGATAGAAAGAGAAATTCCACACTTGAGAATTTACCTTCTAAATGAAACCCAAGGACTATATGAATACAATAACAAAGCACTTTTCACACAAATAAAGAAAGATCTAAACAACTGGGGAAACATCAGTTGCTCATTGATAAGATAATGAAATATAATAAAAATAACAATTCTATTTAAGTTAATTTACTTACTTTGTGTCATACCAAATCAAATTTCCAAAGAATTATTTTATGGAACTAGAGAAAATAAAATTCATCTGGAAGAACAAAAGGTCAAGAATATCATGGAATCAATGAAAAAAAATGGGAAGGAAGGCAGTACTAAATTTAGAACTGCATTACAAAGTAGTAACCATCAAAATAACCTGGTAGTGACTAAGGGATAGAATAATAGATTTGTGGAATAGATTTGAACACAATAAACCAGTAAATGACCTTAGTGATCTATCAGTAGTCACATGAAAAAATCTTCTAAATCACTGTCAATTATAGAAATTCAAATTAAAACAACTATAAGATACCACCTTATACCTATCAGATTGGCTAACATGAAAAGGAAAATGGAAAATATTGGAAGAGATTTGGAAAAATAAAGATACTAATGTGTTGTTGATGGAGTTACAAACTAATCTAAAAGTTCTGTATAAGAATTTGGAACTATCTCTAAAGCATTATAAAACTTCATTCCCTTTCAGTCAAAAATATTACTACTAGATCTGTATCCCAAAGAGATCAAAGGAAAGGGAAAATGACATATATATGTATATATATGTATATATTTACATATATACACACACATATATAATATATATGTACACACATATATACATACACACTAACACATATACAATATTATATGTGTGCACATGTATATATTTAAAACACATGTATGTAGATAGATTTATAGCAAATCTTTTTGTGGTGGCAAAGAATTTTAAAATGAGGGGATGCCCATCAATTGAGGAATCACTGAAAAATTTGTCATATAAGGTTGTGATGGAATACTATTGTGTTATAAGAAATGATGAGCTGGATGGTTTCACAGAAACCCAGGAAGTCTTATATAAAATGATTCAAAGTGAAATGAGAAGAACCAGGAGAAGATTGTACATAGTAACAGCAATATTGTAATGACTATCACCTGCAAAATACTTTGACCAAAACAGTGATCCAAGATAATTCCAAAGGACCAAGTATAAAAAATGCTATCCTTCCCCAGAGAAAGAACTCATAAATTCTGAATGCAGATTGAAGCATACTTGTTTTTACTTAATTTTGTTTCTCTCTCTCTCTCTCTCTCTGTGTTTTTCTTTTGCAACATGGCTAATATGGAAATTTGTTTTGTGTTACTTCATAGTATAATCTATATCATATTGATTTTCTTCTCAAATGGTGGGGAAGGTTAGAGAGGGAGGGAGAGAATTTGGAAGCCCAATTTTACTGGCATAGTTGGCAAAATAATTCCTAATAATTGATTTGATTTCATCTTCATTGGTGGTGCATTTACCCTTTCCCTTTTTCATGCTTGTCACTTATTTTCTTCTATTTTTATACCAAATTAACCAATGGTTCAATCTGTTTTACTCCATAAAACCAGTTCCTAGTTTTAGTTATAAGTTTGATGATTTTTTTAACTTTTAATTTTATTACCCTTTCCTTTTATTTTTCAGGATTTCTATTTTGATTATTAATTGGAGATTTTTAATCTGTTCTTTTTTTTAGCTGTGTGCACAATTCATTGATCTGATCTTTCTCTCTTTTTGATGTAGGCATTTAGAAGTATAATTTTCCCCCAAATTATTCTTTTTGCTGCCTCTAAGAAATTTTTACATGTTTCCTCATTGATGTCATTCTCTCAATGAAATTATTGATTGTTTCTGATTTATTTGTTGACCTACTTATTCTTTAAGATTAGATTATTTAGTTTACAATTCATTTTAATCTATATTTCCATGGTGCTTTATTTAATATAATTTTAATTGTAAATGATCTGAAAGTATTTCCACTTTTCTGCATTTGTGTGTGAGGTTTTTATGCTCTAATATGTGATTAGTTTTTGTTTAAGTGCCTCAAATAGCTAAGGAAAAGATATATTCCTTTCTATTCCCATTTAACTTTCTCCAGAGGTTTGTCATATCTAAGTTTTATAAAATTTCATTCATCTCCTCAACTTTTCTTGTTCATTTTATGGTTAGATTTATCTTGCTCTTGAAAATGAAAAATGAGGTCCCCTTTAATATAGTTTTACTCTCTATTTCCTCCTGTAACATGTAAATTTTCCTTTAAGAGTTTGGTGCACATGTATTTTTATTTTTATTGATTTATTATTTATTGAATTCATTGATATTTAATTTTATTGGTATTATTTTATTGCCTACATGCCTTTTAGCAACATGTAGTTTCCCTGATTACCTCTTTTAATTAGGTCAATTTTTGCTTCTACTTTGTGTGCGATCACGGTCACTACCCTTACCTTTTTTTAATTCAGCTGAAGAATGATATGTTCTGCTCCAGTCACATTAACTCTGTGTCTCAATGTTTCAAGTGTTTCTTGTAAACAACACACTCTTGGTTTCTGGCTTCTAATCTATTCAGTTATATACTGTCACTTTATGGGTGAATTTATCTCATTCACACTTCTATTTATGATTACTAATTGTACCTTTCCCTCCATCCTATTTTCTTCTGTTATCTTTATCTTTCACTGTTTACTGTGTCCTTCCTCAAAAGCCCACTTTGCTTCTGACCACTGCCTCCCTTGTTCTGCCCTCCCTTTTTAATCACCCTTTCTACTTTCCTGCTGGGTAAGGTAGATTTTTATACCCAGGTGAGTGTGTGTATATGTGTGTGTGTGTGTGTGTGTGTGTGTGTGTGTATTCTTCCCTCTTTGGACCACTACAGATGTTAGCGAGGTTCAAACATTGCTACACTTTCCTTCTACCATTTCCTCTCCACTATAAAAATTCTTCCTTGTATACCTCTTTTATGTGACATAATTTCCCCCATTCTTCTTCTTCCTTCATCTTTCTCCCAGTGGATCCTTCTTTCTTATCCATTTCTTTTAGATCATCCCAACATAATCAACTTTCTCCTGTTCCTTCTCCTGCTCTAATAAAGATAAAAGTTTTAGGAGTTACATGCATTCTTTTCCCATATAGAAATATAAACAGTTTAATTTTATTGAGTACCTTTTACTTTCATGTTTACCTTTTTTATGCTTCCCTTTAGTCTTGTATTTGAAAGACAAATTTTCTATTTAACTCTAGCCTTTTCATCAGAAATGCTTGAAAATCCTCTATTTTGTTAAATGTCCATTGCCCCCTCAGTTTTACTGGATAGATTACTCTTGTTTGTAATCCTAACTCTTTTTTTTTCTTCCAGAAAATCATATTCCAAGTTCTCTGCTCCTTTAATGTTGTTGCTGTTAATGCTTGTACAATTCTGACTGTGGCTCCTGGATATTTGAATGATTTCTTTCTGACTACTTGAAATATTTTCTTTTTGACTTGGGAGTACTTAAACTTTGCTATAACATGACTAGAAGTTTTCATGTGGGTTTTTTTTCAGGAGGTGATTGATGAATACTTTCAATTTCTATTTTCCCTATTGTTCTATTGGGGTAATTTCCTTTATAATTTCTTGATGTCTAGACTCTTTGATCATGGCTTTCAGGTAGTCCAATATTTTTTAAATTATCTTTCATTGATCTATTTTTTTGTTCAATTTTTTTTCCTCTTGAAGTATTTCACATTTTCTTCTTTTTTTTCTTCTTTTGATTTTATTTTATTATTTCTTGATGTTTTATGGAGTCATTAGCTTCCACTTGCCTAATTCTAATTTTTAAGGAATCATTTTCTTCAATGAGATTTTGTCTCTCTTTTTCCATTTGGCCAACTCTGCTTTAAAGAGTTATTTTCTTTGGTAAATTGTTGTACCACCTTTTGTTTATTGGATAAAGCTTTTACATTTAGAGTATCAAAGCCTAAATTTATATCTACAGTCAGTCTAAAAAATGAAGTAATCCTTAGTATTAATCTTTTATCATCTTTTCTGCCACTCTCATACCATCATACAGCACAATTAAAAGGGTCACAAGGGTCCAAGGGTACTTTGTATTTTTTTTTCTTCATTGGTTTTTGTGGTCAGCTGATTGGTGAAAACCCTTACTGTCTTTAATTAGGTCTCTCCTCAGAAAGCAAACATCTTGCTACTTGTATCATTTTAGCATTTTACTTACTGTATCAATGATTACCTCATTGAGAACTTTTGTTTTCTCTTTCATCTCTCCTGGTTCTCCTTCTACTTGTCTGCTGACTCTTTTCAGTCTTCTTTGCTGGTTCATCATCTAGGATATACCACTCTAAGTAACCTCCAAGGATCTCTTCTCTTCTGACATTATACTATTTTGCTTGGTCATTTCATAAGGTCCCATAGATTCAATTATCTCTAACCGTAAGATTCCCAAATGACTTTATCAAGCCCTAACTTTTTTCTCTGAGGTACAGTCTTCTCTCTCCAACTAACTATTGGACATCTTATACTAATGGTACAGTGGATAGAACTTCATCAGAAATCAGAACTATCTGACTTTAAATCCAGTGTCAGATATATTCTAGTTGTGTAACCCTGGAAAAGTCACTTAATCTCTATCTGCCTTAGTTTTCCCAGGTGTAAAATAGGATTAATAATAGCACCAGCTTCATAGAGTTATGAGAAGCAAATAAGATATTTGTAAAGTGCTTAGCCTAGTGCCAGACAAAAAAATATGCACTTAAATTTAAAACACCTCCATCTGCACCCAGTACATATTACCCAAAACTTTACCTCTTCTCAACTTCTCTATTACTGTGCATAGTACCACCATCCTCCAGTGACCCAGTCTCTCAATCTAGGTATCACTCTTGATATAAAATACCCTGAGCCCCACATACAGTCTATTGCCAAGTCCTATTGATTCTACTTTCATAACAACTCTCCCATATATCCCCTTCTTTCCTCTGACACTTTCATCACCCTAGTGCCAGTCTTTATCTTCTCACATATGGACTATTGCAATAACCTGCTGGTTGGTTTCCCTATATCAAGTATCTCCCCATTTCAGTCCATCTTCCACTTTGCTATCAAAGTAATCTTCCTAAGTAAGACTTGTTTGTCTACGTCAGCGTCCTCATTAAATATACTCTAGTAGTTCCCTATCACCTCCAGGGTAAAACATAAAATCCTCTCACTTTTGATGATTTTCATACCCTAATATTAACCTTCCCTTCCCCCCACCTTTCCAGTCTTCTTATACCTACTCTCCTTCAATATTCTACTATTCACTGACATTTACATCCTTGTTGTTCCATGGACAAGAAACTTTACCTTCCAACTACAAGCATTTCCATGAGTTGTTCCTTCCTCATGCTTGGAATGAACTTCATTCTCATCTTTGCCTCCTGGTTTCCTTCAAGTCTTAGCTCAAACTTTCACCTTCTGCAAGAAGCCTTTCCCTATGACTTTTAAAGCTAGTTCCTTCCTTTTCATATTGACTGTTACATATCCTGCATATATATTATTTATATATAATTGTTTACATGTCTCCCCCATTAGATCGTGGATTCCTTGAGGGCAAGATCAGTTTTTAACTTTTTTCTTATCTCCTTTGCTCAGCACAGTGCCTGACACATAGTAGGTGCTTAATAAATGCTTGTTGACTATTGTTACTTTTCTTTATCATAAGTTATCATTGTCCCCTTAATGCTGACCCAACCTACCTTGTCCTTGTTCTACTTGTTCCAATATGAAGAAAAACAAACATAAACCAGAACAGCCATTGTTCTTTTCTTCATATCCTGACATATGCTTAGACATTTTAGACTATCTTTCATTATCATTACAGGACTTTTGTCACACTTTTGAATTTGTTCTCTTTTAAATACCCTTTATTCTATTTTATACCATTCATTTTTATTTATCTGTCTGTACTCATATGATCTCTCTTTTCCTCTGATCTTTCACAGGCTCTCTCTTTTCATTGAATTCCAGGGCCCAAACCAATTTTCCTATTGAAATTTTATTGGAGTCATGGGATAATCTCAGCTGACACCTCATACATAAGAGGGAAGAGAATAAATATTTATACAACAGCTACTATGTGCTAGTGCAAAGTGTTTTATGAATATTATTTCATTTGATTCTTACAGTAACTCTACAAGGTAGTGACTGTTATTATTCCCATTTTGCAATTGAGGAAACTGAAGAAATTAAGTGATTTGCCCAGGATCATAGAAATTGAAAATGTCTAGGTTCAGATTTGAATTCTGTTCTTCTGGACTCCAGGCCCAGAGATCTCCCCACTGTGTCACCTAGCTGCCCTAGGTGCCCTATAATCTAGGGCAAGACCTATGTAGAGTCATAAATCCCTCTTTAGATCTATATTCCTTTCTTCTTCCACAAAGGAATTATTCCTGATGGTGTCTAGATTGGTTCTTAAGAACTTCACATTCCTATGTGTTGACAGCTCTTTCAAATTCTCAAGCCATGAGATTTTATTTATACTTTCCCTGGTCTCATTGGATTCTGGTCTCCTAAAGTGTAGGAAAGTATACATCAGACTATGCCCTCTTTGTCTATTACAAACTCCAATAAGATACACTCTTTTTATGCTAAGGTTTCAATTTCTTCCACTTCACCAACATGTTCAACTGTCATAGTGAACTTCAAGCATAACAGCAGTTCCTCTCATAGCTTTTTTATACTTGCTGAAAGAGGAAAGATTAAGAATATGCTTAGATTAAAATTAAATTTGGATTAAAAAATAAAGCATTGTGCTTAATTTTTCTTCAAGAAGAAATTTGGATAATAGGACAGTATAGCATTTGTAATTCAGCTAATACGTAGTTTTTTCAACTGTTAGGTCCAGAAATAAAAAACTCACCATTTGGGGTTTCCATTAGCATTTTAGGATAAAGGAATAGGACCAGCAGGGTAAATTTTATTCACATCTTTTATGGGATTACAACATTGCAACTGTGCTATTAAGGATCTAATAAAGGAAAAAATGCTAGAGGAAAAAAAAATGGGCTCTTTCATTATGATCCAACAGTTGACATAATATACTGGCATTCATTTTGTTTTTTGAAAAGTGGATTAAATAAAAACTGTTTAGAAGAGACTATCTCCCCTCTGATAACACCAGGTATATGCTTCATCTTTCCTTTAGGAAATGTTTATCTGTGAAAAAAAGGGGTAGAAAAAGAAATTAAGTGATATTTGGAATTTTTCTTTGAAGCATATCATTTATATTCTTTACCGATTAGCTTTATAGAGGTTTTTTTAATTCCTATGTAATATCTAGGGGAAAAAACATGTTACCAGATGAATTTTTTAATATGGAAATTACATTCACTATGTTTTCAACCTCATTGTTTTAGGGTACCATTTTCTTTTAAATTTGAGAAGAAAATGCCTGCACTATGAGAAAAGGTTGGCATGCTTTATTAATACTGAAAAATATTGATGGCTAGTGATGTTGCATCAAAAAGAAAAAAAATGCATTGAAAGTTGAAAACATTTACTTTGCCTCAGTTCCTAGTTTGCCAATTATTAAATAATTGAAGAGATTGAAAACCTTTCTGAAACTGCAAATGTGTCAGTATTCATGCCATTTTATAGTTGGTCTAAGAAGAAGCCATGCTAATTTTGTATAGTTTTTCCTAAATTCCTGGAATGCACTTCCTTCCTCACATCTGTCCTGAGGAATCCCTGGATCCCTTCATATCAGAGCTCAGACATCTGTTGCTTATTCCCATCTATAATTGTCAATGTTTTCTCTCTCTTGAAATTATAAAATATCATGTGTTAATATGCTATAGCTGTACTTATTTGTGTACTCAATGAATTCCCTGGTAGAATGTAACCTTCTCTGAGGCAGGAGCTGTTTTGCTTTCATTTTTGTAATCTAGGTGATTAGCACAATGCTTGGTACATTACAGTCATCTAAGAAAATTTTGTTGTATAACACTGAATTAAACTGAAAAGTCAGAAATCAACCTTTTCATCACTAATAATGGTGAACTTCATTTTATGTACCACATATTTGATAAATATTTGTGCAAAATATTTTTTTAAAAAGAAATGTTATCTGATTGACATTATTTTAGTGGTAGTTTATAGTTTACCTTAATTTAGAATAAATCCTTAAATAATTATTTTAATTACCACGTTAATTTTACCTTTTTCTGATTATATGTCTTTAAAAAAAGACATCGGAGCATTTTAGAGTATGAAGTGGTTTAAGTGGTCATTTTGTGTATTCTACTTGAAACACGAATCCTATCTAATTTGAAGATGGCTGAGCAAAGCCAGGAACTTTCTTGAGCTCTCCTCAGGTTCCCTCAGAAATAATGTTAAATCAAGCCTCTAAACAGATTCTGGAGCATCAGAATCTACCAAAAGATGGAGTGAAACAATTTTCCAGCAGGTTGTGTACAGGCAAGCCAGCAGGAGGCTCTTAGTCACAGCACAGATCAACAACCAAGGTCCCTCAGTGCTGACTCAGTGGGCCAGCAATGAGGCCTCCAGCCCCAGTGCAGAAGGCAAATTGCCAGCTCTGGAACCCAGGCAACACTAGGCATGACTAGACCAGGCCACTCCAGTGCAGTGAACAAGCCATTAGCACCTGAGGTCCCAGTGCATAAAGCCAGTGGCCAGGCCCCTGGCCCCCAGCACAAGAAGCTTGGCACAGTGCTCCCTTTGCACCAAATGGAGAATTCATCTTTAAAAGCCATGAAAAGGTTAAAAGATGAGCAAAAAAAACAAAAAAAAAAAGAAAAAGAAAAAAGAGTCCTGTCCATAGAAAGCTACTGTGGTGACAGGGAAGATCAAAACACAAACTCAGAAAAGAACAACCATGTCAAAATGTCTACATGCAAAACCTCAAGAGAGAATATGAATTGGTCTTAAGCCCAAAAATCTTTCTTGGAAGAACTCAAAAAGGATTTTAAAAGTCAAATAAGAGAAGTAGAATAAAAATTGGGAAAAGAAATGAGAGTTATGCAAAAGTCAACAGCTTAGAAAAGAGAGATAAAAATTGAAGAAAACAATTCCTTAAAAAATAGAATTGAGAGCCAAAATTGTGGAGGAAGGGCAAAGACTCACCTGACTTCTCTCAAACCCCTCAAAATACCTTTAAACAACGACTCTAAATTAATTCTAGAGTGGCAGAACCCACAAAAAGAAGGAGTGAAATAATTTTCCAGCACAAGACTACTTGGAAGATTGGCAGGACAGGTCTGTTATCACAGTGAAAGAGGATTTCAGTTCAGCACAGGCCACATCAGCATAGCCCAGGCCCAGCAAATCCAGAACAGGCCTCAGGGCAACTGAATTATTGGCAGCATTGTTAGATGCCAGACCTCTCAACCCACAGATGCCAAAAATAGCTTAGAAGGTTGGCAGGGAAGGTCATTCACACAACAGAGGAAGAGTAGAATACAATCCAGGGCAGGCCATGCTGGCACAGCCCCAGTCCCAGCAAATCAGGAGCAGGCCTTGGGAGTCACTGAATCAGTAGTGGCAGCAGCTGCTTCCAGAGCTTTCAACTCACAGACAGTAAGAGAGTCAAACAACTGGTCAGAGAGAGATTGCAGGAGTCTCTTTGCTGGCGCTGAAACAGGACTCTGTTACTTTGCCCATACTCAGATCTGGGTCACTGTCCTGGATGACAGTCCCAGGGCAAGGGGGAGCACTAGCAGACCAGAGCTTGTGGCCACAAGGGAGTGGGGACCCTCCTCACAGTTTCAGAGCAGAGAGTAGTGCTTGTGGTCACTCACAGACCAGAGCACAGGCCAGGGAGGTAGTAAACACCTGCCCTTTGATCATACCACTTTGGAGGAGCTGAGAACTTTCAGGTTTCTGTAGGTATCTCTGTGAGCAGATGCTCAGGGCAACTGAAGCTTAGGATGGTGCATCCTCCACCCTTGAAGCAGAGCCCTACTTTAACAAAGAGTTAAAAGTTAAGTAAAAGGCTGGAAATATGAACAAGCAACCGAAAAAATAATTCTGACCATAGAAAATTACTATGGTGACAAGGAAGATCAAAACACAAACTCAAAAGAAGACAGCAAAGTCAAAACTCCTAAATCCAAAGCCTCAAAAAAAAAATGAATTGGTCTCAGGCCATGGAAGAGATGAAAAAGGATTTTGAAAATCAAGTAAGAGAAGTAGAGGAAGAGTTAGGAAGAGAAATGAAAGTGATACAAGAAAGTCATAAAAATGAGTTAACAGCTTAGTAAGGGAGACACAAAAAATATTAAAGAAAATAACACCTTAAAAACAGGCAAGGGCAAATGGTAAAAGAGGTCCAACAAGACAATAAGGAGAAGAATGAAATGGCCATGAAGAAATAGAATTGATCAAATGGAACAAGAGGCACAAAAATTCACTTAAGAAAAGAAAAAACTTCTTAAAAAGTAGAATTGGCCAAATGGAAAAGGAGGTACAAAAGCTCACTGAAGAAAATAATTCCTCAAAAAGTGGAATTGGGCAAGTAGAAGTAAATAACTCTATAAGACATCAAGAATCAGTTGAACAAAATCAAAAGAATGAAAAAAATAGAAGAAAATGTAATATATCTCATTGAAAAAACAACTGACCTGGAAAATAGGTATAGGAGAGATAATTTAAGAATTATTGGAATACCTGAAAGCCATGACCAAAAAAAAAAGAGAGCCTGGATAGCATCTTCCAAGAAATTATCAAGGAAAACTGCCCTGATATTCTAGCACAAGAAGTAAAATAGTTATTGAAAGAATCCACGGATGATCTCCTGAAAAAAGATCCCAAAATGAAAATTACAAGGAACATTACATCCAAATTCCAGAATTACCATGTCAAGGAGAAAATAGCAAGCAGCCAGAAAGAAACAATTCAAATATCAAGGATCCACAGTCAGGATTACACAAGACATCACAGCTTCTACATTAAATTATCAGAGGGCTTGGAATATGATATTCTGGAAGGCAAAGGAGCTTGGATTACAACCAAGAATCACCTACCCAGCAAAATTAAGCATAATCTTTCTGGGGAAAGATGAACTTTCAATGAAACAGGGGACTTTCAAATTGTCCTGATGAAGGCTCAGATTCTTAAAATCTAGCCAATAGCTCACACATGTTCAGATTCCTTAAGAGTCTGGTCAATATGGCAGATCTTTAATAAACCTTGTCTTTGGCTGAAAGAAGACTTGGGTTGAATTTATTCAGGTAGGACCTGCAGGTCACTATTTTAGGGTCCTAGCACCCCTAAACCTGTAAAACCTCAACACTCCTATCTTATCCCTTTGTAGGAGATTCATAGGTGTGATACATTTTCCTTATTATCTTAAAAATTATATTAAATTGCTCTCATGCAAGAGGGAGGAGAGGAACACTGAGCTAAGCAATAGTACCTTACATTTATATAGCACCAACTCTATGGCAAGTACTGTGCTAAGTGCTGTACAATTATTTCATTTGTTCCTCACAACAACCCTGGGAGGTAGGTGATATTATCTACATTTTGCAGATGAGGAAACTGAGGCAAATAGAGACTAGGTGATTTGCCCAGAATCACACAGCTAGTATCTGAGGCCAGCTTTGAACTCAAGGGTTTCTGACTCAAGGCTCAGTGATCTGTCCATTTCCCTACCTAGCTGATGTAAAAAAAGATAACAATAAAAATATTTTTTAAAAAATGAATGTGTTGCTAAATAAGAAACAGAGCAGAGTCTAAAAACAGAATAATTAATGAAGTGTAGGCAGATCTGGACCTACGACAACTCTATGTTGGAAAGTATAGTAAAAAATGGATAGGTGTGAGATGTGAGGAAGTGAGTCTGGAATTCAGATTTGATAGGCAATAAGGATTCAAGATTATTAAGCCAGGTTGAGATGTGATCAAAGTGGTATTTAAAAAAGATTGTCGGGGGCAGTTAGGTGGTGCAGTGGATAGAGCACCAGCCCTGGATTCAGGAGGACCTGAGTTCAAATATGACCTCAGACACATAACACTTACTAGTTGTGTGACTCTGGACAAGTCACTTAACCCCATTACCTAGGCAAGAAAAACAGATAAAGGTTATTCTGGTGACTAAGCATTGGATAGACTGGAGTGAGTTGAGGGTGCAGTCCATGAGACAGATAAACCAAGAGATGGTTGTAGTAAACTAGTCATGAGATAATGAGGACCTGAATGAAAAAAGTTGTAGTGGAAGAGGAAGAGTCAAATCATACTTTGTAGAGGAAGATTGGCTTGTGATAGATTGAATATAAGAAGGAAAAGAGAGAAAAGTGAAAATCAGTTCCAGGTTTTCAAGCCTTGATGATCTATTGAAGAATAGTGTAGTTGACAATGAGATTAATTCATTCAATAGGTATTTATTGAGCTTCCTTTTCCTTCATGGAGCTTACAGTTAAGGTTTTAGGAGATGTACACACAAAATTATAACAAGGTTTTGTGAAGAAGCTGGCATTGGAATTAAACATAATAAGTTCAATTTCAGGCATTTTGAATTGTTTGAAACCAGCCTTGGGAACATTTGTTGTCATGACTTTGAAGTATCTTAAACATGGATTCTACTTAACAACAGTCTTTTTGTTTGCTATTCTGGAAATACTAAACCATTAGCCTGAAAGGAATTAATATGTGGCAAGTGTAAATTCAATGGAATACAGTGCATTTTCATTTCAACCTTTAATATTTGCACTAAATTGCATCTCTTGACTACATAGGAAGTCACTAGGCCTAAAATATACATTTCAGGTTCTTAACAGTAATTAAGAATGTGTGTGTGTGTGTGTGTGTGTGTGTGTGTATGTTTGTGTATTGGATGGTTTTCTACCTTTAAGCACACTTTATAACAATGTAACAAAGTCTACCCATCTGGTATGATACTACTATTTTTAAGGGGATTCTCCTAATTAAAAGAGAGAGTGTAGTGGAAAGAGCAATAATATGAAAAAATTTCCTGATGAAAAGTCCAGAGTTGAAGAGATAAATTGATTTTCAAATACAATGCTTAAGAGAAGCATAAAAAGGTAAACAGGGAAGAAAAAAAGTTATTCAATAAGGTTTTTATTATTATTATAAGATATAATAATAATATAATATATTTTATTACTATATTTTATTATGCATGGGAGTCATAAAGGTTAAATTGTTTACATGCCTATATGGGAAAATGATTCTTGTAACTCTTGAGAACTGTATCTTAATTAGAGCAGTTAGAATGGGTATTCATAGACAGAGGGTCTATGTATAAGTTGACTTTGATGTGATTATATAAAAAAAATTAGGGGTGGAAAAATATCGTACTGAGAGAAGAGGAAAGGGAGAAGCAGACTAGGGTAAATTACAGTACATGAAAGACACAAAAGACCTATTGCAGTAGAGGGAAAGAAAGGATAGTTATGTATAAACATCGTTTGAACCTTGCTCTCATAAGGTTTGGCTCAAAGAGGAATAACATGCGCTCTAAGTTGGGTACAGAAATTTATCTTACACTACAGGGAAATAGGAGGGGAAAGGGTAAAGAAAAGGGAGGGGGACTGATAGAATGGGGGCAGATTGAGGGAAGTGGTAGTCAGAAGCAAGACACTGGTGAGGAGGGAGAAGGTAAAGGAAGAGAAAAAGTACAAGCAAGGTGGAAAATAGGAGGGAGGGAAATACACAATTAGTAATCATAACTGTGAATGTGAATGGGATGAATTCTCCCATAAAATGGATGCAGATAGCAGAGTGGATTAAAAACCAGAATACAGCAATATGTTGTTTACAAGAAAGCTATTTGACTCAGAGAGATACATACCAAGTAAATGTAAAAGGCTTCAGCAGAATCTATTATGCTTCAGCTGAAGTTAAAAAAAAAAAGCAGGAGTGGGAATCCTGATCTCAGAAAAAGCAAAAGCAAAAACTGATCTCATTAAGAGATAAGAAAGGCAACTACATCTTGTTAAAAGTACCATAGACAATGAAGTAATATCAATACTAAACATATATGCACCAAGTGGTATAGAACATGAATTCTTAGAGGAGATGATAAGTGAGTTACAGGAAGAAATAGACAGCAAAACTGTACTTGTGGACCTCAACCTCCCTCTTTCAGAACTAGATAAATCTAACCATAAAATAAACAAGAAAGAAGTTAAAGAGGTGAATAGCATTTTAGAAAAGTTAGATATGGTAAACTTCTGGGGAAAATTGAATGGGGATAGAAAGAAATATACCTTTTTCTCAGTGGTACAGGTACCTAGGCAAAAATTTGCCATATATTAGGGTATAAAAATCTCACAACTGAAAGGCAGAAATATTAAATGCATTATTTTCAGATCATGGTGCAATAAAATTAAGTATAATAAATGATGTGGAAAGAGGCTAAAAACTGATTGTAAATAATTTAATCCTAAAGAAGGCGTGGGTCAAACAACAAATCATAGAAACAACAATTTCTTCAAAGAGAATGACAAGGATAAAACAACACACAAAAATTTATGGAATGCAACCAAAACAGTAGTTAGGGGAATTATATATCTCTAAATGTTTACATGAATAAAATAGGTCAATGAATTGGGCATGCAACTAAAAAAGCTAGAAAAAGAACAAATTAAAAATCTCCAATTAAATACCAAATTAGAAATACTGAAAACCAATGGAGAGATTAACAAAATTGTAAGTAGGAAAACTATTGAACTAATAAATGAAACTAAGAGCTGGTTTTGTGAAAAAAAAAACCCACCAATAAAATAGATAAAACTTTAGCTAATTTGATTAAAAAAGAAAGAAGGAAACAAAATTATCAGTGTCAAAAATGAAAAGGGTGAATTCACCACCAAATGCAGAGGAAATTAAAGCAACAGTTAGAAACTATTTTGCCCAAGTGTATGCCAATAAATCTAAGTGAAATGGATGAATATTTACAAAAATATAAATTTCCCAGATTAACAGAAGAGGAAGTAAAATAATTAACCATTTTCAAAAATGAAATTGAATAAGTCACCAATGAACTCCTAAGAAAAGAAATCTCCAGGGCCAGATGGAATTACAAGTGAATTTGACTCAAACATTTAATGAACAATTAATTCCAATACTATATAAACTATTTGGAAAACTAGATTAAGAAGGAATTCTACCAAATTCTTTTTATGACCCAAATATGGTGCTGATACTTAAACTGGGGAGTCAAAACAGAGAAAGAAAATTATAGACCAATTTCCCTAATGAATATTGATACAAACATTTTAAGCAAAATATTAGCAAAGAGATTGCAGTAATTTATGATGAGGATAATGACCAGGTGGGATTTATACCAAAAAGGCAGAGTGTGTTCAATACTAGGAAAACTATCATCATAATTGACCATATCAATAACAAAACTAACAGAAATCACATGATTATCTCAATAGATGCAGAAAAATCTTTTGACACAATAAAGCATCCATTCCTATTAAAAATACTAGAAAACATAGGAATAAATGGAGTTTTCATTAAAATGATAAGTAGTATCCATCAAAAACATCAGGAAGCATTATGTATAATGGGGTTAAGCTAGAAGCTTTCCCAACAAGATCAGGAGTGAGACAAGGGTGCCCATTATCATCACTATTATTCAATATTTTGTTAGAAATGTTAACTTTAGCAACAAAAGAGGAAAAAGAAATTGAAGGAGTTAGAGTACGCAATGAGGAAATGTAACTATCATTCTTTGAAGATGAGATGATGATATACTTAGAGAATCCTAGAGATTCAACTGAAAAACTACTTGCAATAATTAACCACTTTGATGAAAAGATATAAAATAAATCCACATAAATAATCAGCATTTCTATGTATTGCCAACAAAGCCCAATAGCAAGAGATAGAGAAATAACATTTAATCTAACTGTAGACAATACAAAATACTTAGTAGTCTACCTGCCAAGACAAACCCAGGAACTATAAGAACACAATTACAAAACACTTTTCATACAAATAAAGTCAGATTTAAACAATTGGAAAAATATCCGTTGTTCATGTGTAGGCAGAACAATATAATAGTAATGACAATTCTACCTAAATTAATTTACATATTCAGTGCCATACCAATCAAACTACCAACAATTATTTTATAGAGCTAGAAAAAATAACAACAAAATTCTTCTGAAGAACAAAACTTCAAGAACATCAAGGGAATTAATTTTTAAAAATGTAAAGAAAGGTGAACTGGCTGTACCAGATATAGAACTACATTATAAAGTGGCAAACATCAAAACTGTTGGGTACTGGCTAAGAAATAGAGTAGGGGATCAGTGAAATCGATTAGGTACACAAGACACAGTAGCAAATGACTATAGTAATCTGACTGATAAACCCAAAAACTCAAGCTTCTGGGATAAGAACTCATTATTTGACAAAAACTGCTGGGAAAACTGGAAAATAGTATAGCAGAAACTAGATATAGACCAATATCTCACACTGTATACTAATATAAGTTAAAAATGGGTACATGATTTAGAGATAAAGGGTAATGCCATAAGCAAATTAGGAGAGCAAGGAATAGTTTACTAGTCATATTCATGGAGAAGGGAAGAATTTATGACCAAACAAGAGATAAAGAAAGTTATAAAATGCAAAATGGATAAGTTTCATTACATTGAATTAAAAACATTACATTAAATTAAAAATTAAAGCCAATGCTACCTAGATTAGAAGGAAAGCAGAAACCTGGGATGCACTTTTTACTGCCAAAGTTTCTGATAAAAGCCCCATTTCTAAACTATATAGAGAAATGGGTCAAATTTATAAGAATACAAGTAATTCCCCAATTGATAAATGGTCAAAGGAACAGGCAGTTTGCAGATGCAGAGAATAAGGCTATCTATAGTCATATGAAAAAATGCTCTAAATCAGATTAGAGAAATACAAACTAAAACAACTCTGAGATGCCACCTCACACCTATCAGATTGGTTAATATAATAGAAAAGGAAAATGATAAATGTTGGAGAAGTTGTGGGGAAATTGGAATACTAATGCATTGTTTGTGGAGTTGTGAACTGATTCAACTATTCTGGAGAGCAATTTGGAGTCATGCCCAATGGGCAACCAAATTGTGTATACCCTTTGATCCAGCAATACCATTACTAAATCTATATCCCAAAGAAATCATTAAAAAAAGGGAAAAGGACCCAACTGTACAAAAATTTTGTGCAGCTCTTTGTGTGGTGGCAAAGAATTGGAAACTGAGGAGATGCGCATCAATTGGGGAATGGCTGAATAAGTTGTGTTATATGAATGTAATGGAATACTGTTATGCTCTAACAAAGGATGAACAGGCGTATTTCAGAAAAAAAAAAACCTGGAAAGACTTACATGAACTGATGCTAAGTGAAGTGAACAGAACTAGGAGAACATTGTACCCAGTAACATCTAAGTTAGTCATCACACAATGTCGCTTGTGCTTGGTTCCCCATAGGTTGTAAGTTCCTACAAATGATACAGTCTGCTTATGATATTTTGATATCAGCCCTGGGGCATTATGGAGACTCCCCAATGAGAGCTACACACATTCAATAGAGGTCATTACAACAACCCATAAGGCGAAAAATAAAATGAATTAAGAAATCCCTATTGTATAGCTTGTAACATGCTGTTTTAAGGTTAGTTTATTGGTTTAGTATATTAATAAAATTTATCTTGGACAAGTACTTTAAGATAGACATTGAGTTGGACACAGGTATTGGCAGTCCCAAGATAGTACCCAGTATAAAAGGTCATCTCTTTAACCAATATGTTGTCCAGACCCTAATGTGTATTTGTGAACTATGATACGCCCTGATTCCAAAAATAAAAAGTACAGAGGACCTAATCAGCATTAATAAAGCACATAGTGGTGCAAGTAGATAGCAACATATTTCTATTGATTGGTTGGACACAAGAAATAACATAAAGGATATTAAAAAATAGGTTAGGTGATCATGTGGGCAAAGTGAGAGATTATAGATGGCCAGCCCAATAACTTCACTGGTGCCCAAAAAATTCATCAAAAATGTATTTTAAAAACAGACTATCATTTATACCTTCTAGAGGTGGAGAAAATGTGGGAAAGAGTCATATGGAAAGAAAAGTTCTGATTGTTTTGTTACCTTTACCAGTGAAGGAAATAGTCACTTTGATGGTACCACATTTCCAGTAAAGTGTTAAAGGATAATTTATAATATTATAGAAAACATGGATTAATTTATTTCATCTAAAACATTGCCTATGATTTTATCCATAGTATAAAATTTT
>NW_020940202.1:273995-277450 GCF_900497805.2 Vombatus ursinus | reverse complement strand
AAAAAAAAAACCTGGAAAGACTTACATGAACTGATGCTAAGTGAAGTGAACAGAACTAGGAGAACATTGTATCCAGTAACATCTAAGTTAGTCATCACACAATGTCGCTTGTGCTTGGTTCCCCATAGGTTGTAAGTTCCTACAAATGATACAGTCTGCTTATGATATTTTGATATCAGCCCTGGGGCATTATGGAGACTCCCCAATGAGAGCTACACACATTCAATAGAGGTCATTACAACAACCCATAAGGCGAAAAATAAAATGAATTAAGAAATCCCTATTGTATAGCTTGTAACATGCTGTTTTAAGGTTAGTTTATTGGTTTAGTATATTAATAAAATTTATCTTGGACAAGTACTTTAAGATAGACATTGAGTTGGACACAGGTATTGGCAGTCCCAAGATAGTACCCAATATAAAAGGTCATCTCTTTAACCAATATGTTGTCCAGACCCTAATGTGTATTTGTGAACTATGATACGCCCTGATTCCAAAAATAAAAAGTACAGAGGACCTAATCAGCATTAATAAAGCACATAGTGGTGCAAGTAGATAGCAACATATTTCTATTGATTGGTTGGACACAAGAAATAACATAAAGGATATTAAAAAATAGGTTAGGTGATCATGTGGGCAAAGTGAGAGATTATAGATGGCCAGCCCAATAACTTCACTGGTGCCCAAAAAATTCATCAAAAATGTATTTTAAAAACAGACTATCATTTATACCTTCTAGAGGTGGAGAAAATGTGGGAAAGAGTCATATGGAAAGAAAAGTTCTGATTGTTTTGTTACCTTTACCAGTGAAGGAAATAGTCACTTTGATGGTACCACATTTCCAGTAAAGTGTTAAAGGATAATTTATAATATTATAGAAAACATGGATTAATTTATTTCATCTAAAACATTGCCTATGATTTTATCCATAGTATAAAATTTTAAAAAAACCAGGCCAAGTTAATTGTGTATCATTACAATTTAAGCTCAGAATCCCTCTTTTCTCCCATTTTTTTCCTAGTGACTATTTGAGAGTTCAAATTAGCTAGATAACTGCCTCTTCTAATTTTGCCTCTGCATAGACAGCTTTTCAGAGACAGTTTTTTAAAATACCCCCAAAAATACATCCTTGTATTTTCTGGCATCTTTGATATAGTTGCCAATTATCCTTCACCTAACTGGAATATTAACATAATTGTCACTGATTTTTAAGTCTGCATTCATCTGCTGTGAATTTATTCTTTCATTTTGTTGATCATCTCATCAGTGATTTATGATGATTTCACTAAAATGTGTGCATCATCCAATTCTTCACATGAAACTGAGAACTCTAACAAGAAGAAAGCAGAAATAAACATCAGTTGTGTGGGTATGTGTCTTTAAAACAAGACAAAACAAACATCCACAAACAACTCTTAGCAAATGGGAAATGATTTTTCAGCCAAAATGGTATTTCCCCTGATTACTATTATTTTATGGGTGTATTATTAAAAAAATCATTAGAAATCAGAGATTGGCTACCAGCAAATATGCCTAATTGATGATCTTTTGAAGATTTCATTAAAAGTACGATATTCAATAGAAAGTTATTCCAGATTGTATTTCCACAAGACTCTAATGAAAGGATATTCATCATTTAAGTACCTCAGGATGAACAGCATGTATTTTGAGGAAGGCATATTCCACTAATATGACCTTAAGGATATATGCTATAAATCCTGATGACCCAGTACTGGCAGTGTAAATGCAATCAGCCATGGAGCTTTGGGCATTTTGTGTATAGCTATAGTTGGGAAAAGGCAAGTGAGTATTGTATGTAGATGAATAAAGGAGGTAGAGTGAATATTGATAAGGGCTCAGGCAATTGTTAAATTTTCATTTTAAAAGTAACTTCTATAACTAAAAGCAACCAAGGATGTAAAGATTTCCTAAGGCCTTTAGTCTTTAAAAGATAGACTAAGTGTGAAGAATGAAGTAGTCTATGTACACACTGAAATCTCTTTACCCAAAAGTTTCATTGCCTGTGGATCGTACAGAATTAAAAGAGCTAACTTGCATCATTTATTGGCAAATAACTGAAAGCTAAGTCATAGCTAATACCCACTGGATGGAATAGATTTTTAAGCTATTGAATTTTCTATTTTAGGATAATTCTACTTTTTCATACCTAATTTCCCTTATTTGGATACTTGGAAAAGACTGCTCTCATTCAAAACTTTCCAAATTGGTATTTTTCCAAAGAAAGTCTTGTTCATATTTGAAGTTTCATTAAGGCTTCTGTAAAAGAAGTACATATTTTTGGCAAATGTAAGAGGAGAATTAATAGGTACTTAGGAAGCACATTTTGAGGAGAGAAATAGAATGGGGTAGTATACATGGCCCAGAACTGTTATTTGTCACTGAATAAAGGGCAAGGAATATTTAGGTGCTCTTTGTTGGCCCCTCCTCTCTACCATTTTCCCCTCTTGCACCCTGGCAGAGCGCATTCCAGGAACCACCAAGTCCTGTCCATTCTTTGGAATCACAGATTTGGGAGTAGGGGAGCCTGTTATTGCAATAATCCAGGCATGGTGATGAGGACCTGCACCAGCTGATGTCAGAGAAGAAAAAAAGGGCATATGTGAGAAATATTACAATCATAAAATTAATAGGCCTTGGCAACAGATTAGATATGGGTTGTGAAAGAGAATGAGGAATCAAGGATGACACCTAGGTTGTAAACCTGCTTGACTGAGAGGATGGTGGTATCCTCAAAAGTAATAGGTAATTTAGGAAATACTCTGAATTAAAAAAATATTTTATTTAATTTCTATAGTTTAATAGAACAGAAAAACCAAGTAATAATTATAAAATTTAAGATATCTTATCAATGAAGTTATTATGTATGAATTTGTACATATATATTTTTTTAAATCTTCAAGATAATATGACCATTTTCTTTTAAATCCCCTGTAACATAGCAGATAGCTTCTGAAAACCATCTGACTTTAAACCCAGAATTCTTCCCATTAGAACACAGTGCCCTTTCCCTCCCAATTGCTCTCTGTGCAGCATTTTCTCAAGCAATGGACTGTCCTCTACCCCCAAACTATGCTAATAATTTTCTTTATGCTACTGCCCCAAGCTTGATTTGTGGTAATCCAAGGCACAAAAATTCCTTCTTATGCCTCTGCTGGTCCCAAACCCTGGGGCTAAAACAAACAAATGAAACAACCAACCAACCCCTCCAACAAGCTCTTTCTAGCTCTGGTCAAAATAAAGACTATCCTTAATGAATGCCATGGTGCAAAACCATGGAAACAAAGAAAGTGAGTCAGATATTTCTACTCTGTAAATAAATGTGCTTGGAGTAATACGAGTACTATAGGAGTAATAATGTGCAGGAATTGCCAGGGCATCATAACCACTATCACCATCACCATCACCATCACCATCACCATCACCATCACCATCAC
>NW_020940202.1:255262-273985 GCF_900497805.2 Vombatus ursinus | reverse complement strand
CATCACCATCACCATTACCATCACCATCACAGTACAACAAGAATAATAACAATAATTATAACAACAACATTTATATAGTACTTTAATCTTTGCAATGTGTTTTATATATAAAATCTCATTTGGTTCTCACAAGAAACATGTAGAGCATTATTCCCACTTTACAAATAAGGAAACTGAGAATGAGGAAAGTGAAATGATTTGCTCAGGAACACACCGCTATTAAGTGTCTGAGGCATAATTTAAACCACGTCTTCCCGACCCCAAGTCCATCATTCTGTTCACTTCATCATCTGGTTGGCTATAAAGAGCATTCCCATTAAATCAACTGGTTATACAACTATGGTCTGAAAGACTAAATTGACTATCATTTTCTTTTTGATGCTGTTGCTTTTGGTGCTGTCACACAAATACTTCTTTGTAAGATGGGAATTTTCTCAGAGTTCTGAAAGTTAGCATTTAAATAGCATAAATTAGGGTTCAATTTAAATTATTCTCTAGCATGGGGTTTCACTTATGCTTTCCTCAGCTATTATGCATTTTTTTAAGCTAAGGTACCAGCTGGGAATTTCAAGTACTGTGTGAACACTGAATGTTCTATTAACTAGAAATTAATTGGATTTGAAGGTCATCCCTGAGTGGATTAAGACACTTTATGTGACCCTGACAAAAATATCGGAAGTCCTGGTGGTGATGTCACTGGTGAAATGAGTCAAATAGATACACATTTTCTTTTTTTTTTTTAAGTCTTACCATTTAAATCCTTAGGTCCTACCATTGTCTCCTTGGTTTCAGAATCAATATGAATGGTTCAATCTGAAAATGATTATTTCATTTTAATATATGTTTAGCTTTTCTTTTTTCACAACCTCCTTGGGGTATATGGCTAGCAGTGGAACCTCTGGGTCAAATTGTGTAGATGTTTTAGCCACTTTGAATAATTCCATAGGGCACAATGCTTTCTCTTATAAAATTGTGTGTGAAACAGAACATTACACATTAAACATTTTAGAAGCCAGTTAGACCAACTTAAACTTGAATAGGTATAGCCACAACATTGTTGAGAGGTATTTATTTGGCCTCTGCTTGAAGTCCTCTAGTAATGAAGGATTCTACTACCTCCTGAAGAAGTAAATTTAACCTACTGATAGTTCTGATTATAAGAATTATAAGGTTTTTACCCTTGTATATAAAGCTGAAATCCACTTCTCTATACCACTCACTATTTGCTTCTTTTTGTGTTTATTTTTCCTTCTATCACCTAATAAAACAAATATAATACCTCTTTCTTGTCAGCCTTGTAAGTACTTGAAGAGAGCTATCGTGCCCCACTTTTCATTTCTATCCATCTCAAGACTTCTTTAGACTACAGTTCCACCTATTAATCCCCATATAGTATGATCTTTTGTGCACTCACCATTCTGATTACCTTCCTTTGGACAAATTCTACCTTTCAAATATTCTTTCTAAAATATGCTACTCACAACTTAGGCCAATACTCCAAGTACCATCTGAAAAATACAGAGAACAAAAGAACTATCACTTCCTCTTTTCTTGGAAATACACATGTATTCATGCAGCCTAAGATGGATTTGACGTTTTGGGCTATGATGCCATGGTGTTGACTCCTATTGAATGGGTATCCCTCTAAAATCTCAATTTATTTTCCATAAGACACCCCCACTTCTTCCCCATTCTCTACTCTACAACTGATTTTGTTTTATCCTATGTGTTAAAAGAAGTGGAAAGGTGAGGCATGTATGAAATGTTATGGAGGTGCAATGAATAGGAATTTGTTCACGCAAAGTTCATATCACATACATGACCTGTGTGTTCTAAATTAAGGAGACTATCATTTGAAGACCTTAAAATGTTATTTAAATGTGAGTTATACTTTTATAATATTTGATATTTGGTGTTTTATTAGATTGGGAACTTTTATATTGCTGTACATTAGATGAATGATGTCTGCTACTACATATTTGTTGTTTTTGTGGGGTGAGTTTGTTTATATTTATTCTTTTATTTCTTTTTTAATCCTCAAATAAAGTTACAGTCCACTAGTAATAGTGATATTGAAGGCATGACAATAATTTTACAAAATAGAAATAATACCTTTATTACTCAATTGTAATGTAAATTTACTGCTATTTTTTAAATCTTGTTAATCAGGGGCTTATTTACTTATTAGTAAATAAATATTTATGTCTTTAGTAGAAGAAAACTGAGGTAGTATCATATATAATATATCTGTCCCTTGGATATTTTTGACAAAACTATAAATTCGGCTGATGCCTATACAGGTTAGCATTCTTCATCAATTTTTGTTACTGTGGGAAAACAAGAACACAAAATACTGGTAATGGAATCAGAAACACTGGATTCCTATCAAAACTCTTTTGATTATCATTTCTGTGACTATAATTTCTTATCCTCTATGGACTAAGTAATTTAATGTTCTCTTTCTTTATCTATAAAATGAAGATGTCCAATCAACTTACCTCTAATGTCTTTCTGTCTTTGAATTAATCATTATATGATCCTCATTAGGTCAACTCTCCTTTATATACCAACTGGTACAAAATTATGATAATAACTGCCTTTCTTAGTTATACAGTTCTCTCTGAGAATTTGGGAGTCATTTCTATGTACAAAGTGTTCTTGAACAACCTTGAGGATATATAAGATCACTGAGTCAAACCACAGTGTCAGGACTGTGTCATTTGTTTCTATTTGTGTGAACTTGCTTAAGAAGTCACCTGCCTTTTTTCCACTTTAGTTTCTTTCTGGAGTAAGAAATCAATGCCACCCAGCCCCTTTTATACATAATGTAGATGCTGTAAGATCAAAGTGATTTTGCAGAATGTACTACATAACATATATAACCTATATTTCGTTGCTTGCCTTATCAATGAGGTTGGGTGGGGAGGGAGGAAGGGAGAAAATTTGGAACCCAAAGTTTTAAAAACACATGTTTAAAAAAATGTTTTCACATGCAACTGGGAAATAAGAAATACAGAAAATGGGTTACAGAAATCCATCCTGCCCTACAGGAAATGGGTTACAGAAATCCATCCTGCCCTACAGGAAAATTGAAGGGGAAGGGAATAAGAGAAGTGGGGGGGGGGAGAGGTAGAAGGGAAGGCAGAGGAGGAGAAGGGGTATTTAGAATGCATGCCATTTTGGGGTGGGGGAGGGGTGAGATGGTGTGAAAATTTGGAACTCAAAATCTTATGGAAGTAAATTTTGAAAACAAAAAAATAAAAATTACCATTAAAAAAAAGATTGTACTGCATAAAATAGAAAGAATTATAGTGATGTTTGAATGTCCACTTCTATTCAGTGTTTGTTTTGTGCAAGACTAAGTTAATCTTTCAACAGGCATCTCTTAACTATACTGAATATCCCCTTTGTTCACCTTACCTAGATCTAGAGAATGACATGAGTTCTCTTTCCCAAGAGGAGGTGTGTACATTTGTACCTTCCATGTGGTGGAAGGGGCTAAAGATGCCCCCTTATTCAAGGAAGTGGCAAAAACCCCCAACATCATTTTCTTCTCCTTTCTTCTATTCTACTTCCTTAAACTGTGTCTCCTTCAACCCAACCTTTGAAAAAATAGGCAAAAGTCAGGGCAGGTAGGTGGTGCAGTGGATGGATCACTGGCTCTGAAATCAGGAGGACCTGAGTTCAAATCTGGCCTCAGACCAAACAGTAACTGTGTGATCCTGGGCAAGTCACTTAACCCCAATTGCTTTTAAAAAAATAGGCAAAAGTCAGCTAGGGAAATCAGATTAATATGGTAGGCATCTAGAAACTACAGCAATAACAATTTACCTAATTTCCTAAGTACTGCCTTAAAACTACAAAGGAAGAGGTAGGAAGGTGATGTCTCATGCTTATCTATCCTTTGAGGATATTATAGCCTACCTTTTAACATTCCTTATTTCTTCTATTTGCATTATAGATGGCAGATAACCAAGAACCTGCTCCTTTGGGTATTTCTTGATTATCTATATACCTTATTCTTAACCTTTCAGCACCTACCACCATTGAATTTCATAGGTTAAAAAACGTCAGAATTGGAAGGAATTTCAGCAGTCAGCCACTCTCCTCATTACGTGAATAAAAATGCCTTGTAGAACATACCTAACGTGCTTTTTCAGCTTTTGCCTGAAGATCTCTATTGAGTAGGTATCTATTACCTTTGAGGCAACAATTTTACTTTAGGATGGTCAGTTTAACTTATTCTCTCTTATAAACCTAATGTTACAGTCCAGAACATACCTCACGTATCACCACTATATGCAAAGGTGAGCTCTTAAATATTCATTTAAATGTTTAAAACAGAACTCAAATTCAAGACTAGTCTTTGAAAAGGCACCAGAGGTATCACCTTAGCTTATTTACAGAAACTAGATTTTCACTCTAGGTCCCAGAATAAGGTTGCCATTAAATTCTTATTTATGCTCAGTTTTAATTTTTAAACTGTTCCTTATGAATGTAAGTTAGCAATAGGGATAAGGACTGGACTTATGATTTTATTGATGTTTATCTAGGTAAATTAAATAAATTAAAATAAGGTACCTTACCTAGGTGATCCCTAGATAAGGACCTTTCCTACATATTAGTGTTGAACACATTCTTTGAAACTCATCTAGACTTGGTCTAGAATATTGAAAAGTTAAATGCCTTGCTGGGCTGGGACTAACTCAGAATTGTCCCCTGGTAATTTAGGTTCAATATTGTAGGAAAACAGTTGACAAAGAGAGATTTACTTAGACATATCAGCAGAAGGATATTCAATAAGGATAGATATTCGGGAAACCTCAAGTTGATTGAGATAAGTGAAGTTACCTTGACTAAATTACACATTATGATTCATCAGTCAAGGATCAGGCATCCCTCAACTCTCCCCCTAGCTCTTTGTGTCTACTTTAAACTCAGGTGGTGGGGAATCACATCAATTCTCTGAGGCTTTAGTCTTCTAAGGCAACCAAGCCTCAAAGTAGGTCTCAATAGCATTTAAGGAAAAACTATCCTAACTTGCATGGGAGGAAGGGTTAGGATACTGCTCCTAACAAAGTTACCTAGGGTCACACAGCCAGTATGTGTAGAGATGGAATCTGAATGTAGGTTTTTCTTGATCATATCCAGTTCTCTATCTGCTACACTATGCTGCCTACCAGACCATTCAAAAATCATCTTTCCTACTTGTTATTTAGATCAGTAGCTGTAATCTATTGTCCAAATGAAATGCATCAATATCACAAGTCTATATCTTTAAAAATACCATTGTTAACATACTCAGATCTAAAAATACAAAACAAAACAAAATAAGAACTTCCAATAGCTCTAGAATTTGTTAGTGGAGGTGGGTGGAGTGTCCATTTAAATACTTTTAAAATATAGCATTACTTTGGCAGAACACTCAGTGTTAAGCTAATGCAATCTCTTATTAGTATATTTCAAGCAATATGTTTAAGAAGTCTCCCATGGGGGCAGGTAGGTGGCACAGTGGATACAGCACCAGACCTGGATTCAGGAGGACCTGAGTTCAAATCTGGCCTCAGACACATAACACTTACTAGCTGTGTGATCCTGGGCAAGTCACTCAACCCCCATTGCCAAAACAAAAATAAATAATAAAAAAAGAAGTCTCCCATTAATTTAATTCTTTCAGATGCACATTGGATTTAGATAACCCTGCTTACATTCTCTGGGTGTTGTCAGTTTAATTTTTGCTACCCTTCTTCCTGGCATATTTGGACTTATCTGGGAAAACACTACATGCTTTTAAATTTTCATGGCATTCTGCATTGATACAATGCTATACAATCAAGCATTCATCATTATAATTATTCTGTGGGGACTTTATGTGATGAATGCTATGTAGAGAAGGGAAAAGGTAACTGTCTCTCCAATCACCCTGGTTATTCTATTCTGTTTACACTTTCCCCAATTTAATGCTTCTGTTAGCCACATACAAAGTGTATTGTATTTTATTAGGTTGTTTGCTTTGTAGAAAGTTCTAAAAAAGATGTCTCTTTTGAGGTCTGTGCCCTGAAGAAAAGGAATTTAACCAGTGACTAATCAGAAAGAAGTGGAAACTTTGCTCTCATGTTACAGTTTTTCATCAGAAGTGGAGGAAAAAAAATCAAAAGAAAATCACCACAAGGTAGGTAGCTATCCCAAGTGATTTTACAAGCTTATTAAAAACCAGCCATCTTGTAGCATGCTGAAACTGCACCTGCATGGAGCAGGGATCCTTGAAAGGCAAGATTTTTTAGGGAAGTACTTTTTCTTTTCTTTTTTCTTTAAACAAATGAAAAAAATGAGGAGATAATTTAAAACATGCTAAAATTGTGGTTCAGTGGATAGAGCACCGGCCCAGAAGTTAGGGGTACCTGAATTCAAATCCAGTCTCAGACCAAACACTTCACACTCACTAGCTGTGTGACCCTGGGCAAGCCACTTAACCCCAATTGCCTTAAAAAAAAACATGCTAAAATCGAAGGAATAAAAATAGGCAAGAGGAAACAAAACTATCACTCTTTGCAGATGACATGATAGTATACTTGGAGAACCATAGAGAATCAACTAAAAAACTAATTGAAATAATTATCAGCTTCACCAAAATTGCTTCAGCAAAATAATCAGCATTTCTCTACATTACCAACAAAACCTAGCAGGAAAAAAGTTAGAAATGGAAACTCCATTTAAAATAACTGCAAACAATATAAAATATTTGTGAATCTACCTGCCAAGACAAACTCAAAGATTATATCAACACAATTACAAAACTTTTTTTTTCACACAAATAAAAACAGATCTAAACAATTGGTGAAAGAGTACTTGCTCATGAGTAGGCAAAGGAAATATAGTAACAATGACAATTCTAAGTTATTTTACTTATTAGCACCATGCCAATCAAACCACCAAAGAATTATTTTATAGAGCTAGAAAAATAGTAACAAAAGTCATCTGTAAAACAAAAGGTTAAGAATATCAAGAGAAACAACAACAACAATAATAATAATAATAATAATAATAATAATAATAATAATAATAATTCAGGAAGGCAGCCTAGCAGTTCCAGATTTCAAACTATATTACAAAGTGGTAATCATTAAAATAATCTGTCACTGGCTAAGAAATAGAGTGGGGGCAAAGTGGAGAGCAGTGGATAGAACATGTAAAAATATAAGCATGCTAAAAAGTAGGTTGTGATGATGGCAAATGCAATATTCAGATAAAGATTTTTAGGAAAAATTTTGGAAGAAGAGGCCATCTTAAAGACATCAGAGTGGTACCTTTGCTGTGCCTTAAAGAAAGAAATATTCAGAAAAAGCCTAGATGAGAAGATAATGTATTCCAAGTTGGAGAAATGGCTTGTGCCAACGAATTAGGTCATGTTGAATTTGAGACAAGATTTCTAATGGCACAAAACCACTTTCCCACTTAGCAAAGTCTCATGAGAAAGATATGGTCTGTCTCATATTAAGGGTCAACTCCTGCCTGTTGGAATTGGGACTGGAATGTTGAAATATAGACAATGAGGGGAAAGAACAATCATGAAAACAATGTAGGTGAACTGGAGAAAATATAAATGTGAATCACGTATGAGCAGTTCCAGGGTCTTTTTGGGTACATTCTCATTTTCCAACAATCTCCAAACTATGTTGCCTTTGCTTTGTCGATTGTTCTTGCCCATCTCCCTCACAACCTCCAGCTTTGGACTGTAACTGTGAAAAGCAAGGTTCTGACAGGTGAATTTATGGCTTATAATGACTGTACCCGGACTCTTATATGATTAGAATGTAAGATCTTTGAGGTCCAGGACTATCTTTCTGTCTTCTTTCTTATATGTATTTGTATCTTCTGCTTTCAGAATTGATCATGGTACCAGCACATAATAAACATTTGTTACATGTTCTATCCATATCTCTCTCTGTTTCACTCTCTCTCTGTTTCTCTCTCTCTCTCTCCCTCTTTCTCTCTCTCTCTCTCTCTCTCTCACACACACACACACACACACACACACACACATTCTTTTTCCATCTATAGACCTATCTACTAAAGCATTTGATAATTAATTGTTGAAAAATCTGGTTTTTTATTTAAAAATTCTATGATAAATTATCAAATAGAAACAGAATTGGGGATCATCAAGGTGCCCCCATGACCCTTGTTTTTGCTTTATTAGGGAATTGCAACTGGTTAACTCTGTTTTGCTTTTCTATGGAGATAAATCCTCATCAGTAAGTTATTGCCTAAGCGTGTGTTTCTCTTCATCACTCCTCTAAAGATCTCCATAACTCAGTAAGGAAAACAGCAGGGTTCCAGTGCTTTGACTTTGACTATAGATACTTATGTTATTGTATTATGTCAGTTTCTCACTCCCATTTTGAAGGTTTAAACAACCTCATCACACTAAGCTTCTGCACCCCAAATTATGTTAGCTTTCTTTATACTATTAGTCTTCATGTTGAACCACTGTCAATACAAAAGCATATGGTTAATAATAAAAGACTAGCCTTTCCACCATTTAAAATGCATAGGGTAGAGCTCTCTTGCTTTTATAAGTATTCAAATAAACATCAGCCTAAACATTTTTTCCCCTCCATTTTGGGAGTGGTTGAGGGGTAGATTTAGCACTAATATTATTTGGGTAAGGATGGCTGTGAATTATGGAGAAACATGGCTACATACAAATTTTACTTGCACAAATTCCAAGGGAAAATGGAAATTCTTTTGGTAGACATGAAAACTATAGTATTTTCTTTCACTAAGTTTTATGTAAAAAGTGGCATGAAGCACATCTTTGAAGAAAAGGATGTAGACCAGTCATGTCACAAAAATGAAAGATGATTGATGAATAGCCCAAATATTACCTTACCTTCAATCCTGCCAAGATACTTATAAGACGATGACTTCTCGAATAGTGGGTAGATTCAATGGAAGATTTTTTGGAGGAGAAATGATGAGAAAAGAAAAGTCTGGGAAAATGTGGAGGGTTCACAATCTGCCCAAGGAGAGGGAAGAAACACATTGGTTTGATCACTGACCCATCAAAGTATTAAAGTAAGCATTTTGAAGGGAGAGAAAAAAGACATATGAGTCTCCAAACCGATTGTCATCTGTCTCTCTCTCAATTCCAGACTGCACAAGTAACTAATTCCCAATCACATTTTTCGCATAAACCAGATGTTCTTACTATCCCTTTGATTCCTTTTACTTCCTTTGCATTTTTGTACAAGTACTTCCATCCTGGCCTGGGCTCAGTGAAATAGTTTGTTAAAATTTGATGTTTCAAAGTCACTATTCATTTATACTCTTACTAATGTATATAGTTGAAGCCCTGAATTTGCAACATATCAAATTCACTTTCTCTAAATGATATATGTGTGATTAAATATATATTACGCCTGTCGTTTCACTAATATGGAGAACTGCAAATGTCAAAACTACATCCATTGATTGAAAAAAAGTTTTTCTAGAGGTCTAAGTGAGTTGTCTGGAGCACTGAGGAAAAGGAAGGAAGGAAACAATCATTTTTTAATAACCAAATAAGTGTTAGGCATTGCACTGAAACATTATAAATATGATACTATTTGGTTCTTATAACAACCATTTTACATTTTATATCCCCATTTTACAGTTGAAGAAACTAAAGGAGTTAAGAGTTGAGTGACTTGCCCATAAACAGTAAGTGTATGAGGCCTCATTTGAACTCAGGTGTTCCTGATTCCAGGTGCAATTCTCTGAGCCATCCAGGTGTCTCTAGTTGAGTCACTTACTGAACTGCTCATTATTACACCACTACATTAATCAGGGCAAAACTTGAATTCAGGTCTTCCTGGCTCAAAGTCTGGAGTTTTACTTACTAAATTACATTGCCTCCAAGCATATAATGTATATGCTTATTATATCACATTATATAAGAGAGGCAATGTGGCAGAGTGGAGAAAGAGGTAGCCTCAGCCTAATTAAGTTGAATTGAATTAAATGTTATATTCCTCTCAATATGATGAAACCTTCTTGAGGGCAAGAACTTTGTTTCTTTAATCTTTAGAATCTAGCACATTGTCTTACACAGTAGGTAGCTGATAAATGTTGAAGTCAAGTACATTGCATACTCCCACTGCAATTCTTTTAATAATTGCTTAAGAGCATTTCATCAAATCATCCTAGTAGAACTCATAAAATGAAGAGCTGGGGGGGACTTTCGATGTCATTGGATATAATCTCTTTGTTTTACATATAAGAAGATTGAGGAGATTGAGTTTCCTCAATCCCAAGGTCACAGAGGGAGTCAGTAGCAGAGTCTGATTTTGAACTTATTTCCTTGGAAGGCAAATCCAGTATTCATTCCATTATACCACTAACTCTAAGACAGTTCCTTATCAATCATAAATTGCTTTAAAAAATTCACTTATTTTTACTTTTATAAAAATAAGTTTTATTGATTTTTATTTTTAATATTACCCAAATTTCCCCTTTTTGTCCCTCCCATTGGACCCATACCATATTACAATGAATATTGTTTAAATTCTCTCATATTAAATGGTGTTTTGTATGGAGATAGAAAATGTTTTTGAAAGTTTAAGTAATTCATGGCCTTTGATTCTTATCTCACTAATTATCTTCCCTTTCATAGCCATGTTACCTAAACCCAAATATGTTATGTTAAATTAATTTTCTAGCCATCCTTTACTTCATTATCGGATGTCTTAGCTTGTCAAATATGTAAGTAAGAGCAACTGGTGTTGTGGAGATGAGAGATATTATGTTTGGGTGCAACAGTGACAGTCTGATGGTTCCCTGAATGTGGGTATTTTTAATGGTAGGTTATAATTTTTGGTGAAAATTCCAGGCCAGTAGCTTCATTCCAGATCTATTTTTTTAAAAATTGTATGCTAGAAACTAGGACTCTTTTCCTTTTCCTCCTATTCCACAGTAGAATCTGAGAAAAATGATCATTAATAACTAATGATTTGGGGAGACACAGAGTCCTTCCCCGCCCTTTTTTTTTCTAAAATCATGATTTTAAAAGTTCAGTCTCTTGAAGGATATTGTTTATAGTGAGATTGGATTTGTTCAGACCCCACCTAGGTAGGGTAGCTATTGTGTTCTGCTCAAGCTTAGGTGGGCATAAATTCTTTGAATAGATCGTCCAAGGCTGAGGTTAATTTAAGAAGCAAATAACTTAATGAAAGTTCAGGTCTAATCCATCATTATAATATTTATCCTTTTATTAATTGTTAAACAATCAGGGTTGATTCCCACCCTGTGGAACACCTACTCTTTGAAGGTTTATATAAACTATGAGCTTAACACCATGAATGACTTTGGTCTAAGAGACAGATGGCCAAATGACCATCCTTTTATTAAAATGCTGGCATTGTTAATCAAATGATTACATTATCCAGAAATTATGTCTCTTGAATCCTAGAAAGTAATCTAAATTTTCACTGAGGCAGGCAATTATCTATCACTGTAACATGCACAAGAGTTGCTTATCTGCATTATTGGAAGGAATTTCCTTTCTGAGAATTCAGTATGTCAATGAAATCCTACATGTAGACAAGAAACAAGGAAATCTCAAATCCTTGAAACATTTTATAAACAAGAGTGTGAATTCCAAAACCAAAATCAAATGAACTTTAAAAAACCTTTTTTTCATTATTTCATTGGATACAATCTCTTCGTTTTACATGTAAGAAGATTGAGAAGATTGAGTTTCCTCATTCCCTTTAGTTTCATTGTTACAGAAATTCTAAGATGAGAAAGGTCCTTCTATTAATGAAAGTCAGTAACTTATTTGAAATGTATTTTCTTGACAAGTAACTTGTCCAAGGTCAAGTGTATATATTAGAAATGTGGCTTTTACCTAAATATTCTTGCCTTTGATGCAAACTCTCTAACCACTAAACCATGGTGCCTTTGTGTGAACTTCCAAAAATGTTAAAAGTAGACTTTAAAAGAAGGACTTAAAGTGGGACAGAGAATTTTTCCATATCATAGATACTTTGATCATTCATTTACCCTACCTTGCCCTTTTTGACTTGCTTACTCTCATGTCTGGAATATTCTTCTATCTCATTTCTTTCTCCTGACTTCCCTGGCTTCCTTTAAGATTCAGCTCAAATCCCAGCTTCTTCAGGAAATCTTTCCAATCTCTTCACTAACATTACCTTACCTCTGAGATTATTTCCATAATTCTCTCATTCTCTTTCTCTCCCTCTCCCTCTCTCTCTCTCCCTCTCCCTCTCTCTCTCTCCCTCCTCTCTCTCTCTCTCTGTCTCTCTCCCTCTCTCTCTCTCTCTCCTTAGCTAACTAGCTATGTAGCTATCTTGTATACTTAAAACTATTCATATGCTATCTCTACATCAGAATGTGATTTCCTTGAAGACAGAAACTGTGTTTTCGCTTTTTTAAGTGCTTGGCATATATTAAGTGCTTAATAAAAGCTTATTGACTGACTTACTAATTCCTGCTCATAATCACTATCAGACCCATTATTGAAGTGAACAGGAGAATTCAATAGGAGGAAAAAGACAAAGCTTTGTCAATATACATTATTTTGATGCTCTGAGGCAACTAAAAAGTGGTAGAATGTTTTTAGATCTTCAGGATAAATTACAGAAAAATACTCTACCTAAAATCCTGGTTAAAAGGACTACACATCAATTTGCTTAGAAGAAAATATGACCAATTTTTCATTTGTAAATTTGTTACTGTACAGTCCTCTCAACATTAGAAATACTTGATGCCAGATTAAAAATATTCACAAGAGAAATATCCTAAAGGGGAATATGTTGAGTATTACAATTATAAAGTTATTTGTTCTTTTCCCCCTGAGAATAGATTCTCATGTATTGATTCATTTTTAGTTTAGCATACCTTCCTGGGGCCTCCAGGGAGAAGGTCAGTTTTCTGCAAAATTACTTTCATTATGTTATCCCTGAAGGTAGAAGACAAAGCTAATTTAAAACAGCAATTGCAACTTTCTGTCAAATACATTTGGATTAACAATAACAAAACTACAAAGGTTTGTAAACTGATTATTATTGTTGGCATTATGTTTTCATCTAAGCTATAATCAACCTATAAATGATCTGTGGATTTTATGTAGCTAAGGCAAATATTCAAATGATTCTTGGGTAACCTGAAGCTAAATTTTAGACCTTAGGAAGGAATTACAATATTTAAAAGACTTGACACATTAAGAAAGTTGGAATGTTTCCTTTTCATTTCTCTTGGTACAAAACACATTTTGACAAAAGAACCTCCCTTATTGGTACCTTTAGGTAGAAAAACTGTTCATTTTAGGAGATGTAGTTTGACATTGAAGATATAGAGTTGGTCTCAGAATCAAGAAGACCTAAGTTCAAGTACTGCCTTTGTGTGAATCCTAGAAAGTAATCTAAACTTTCACTGAGTCAGGCAATTCTCTGTGACCATAACATGCAAAACCGTTGTTTATCTGCATTGTTGGAAGGGATTTCCTTTCTGAGAATTCACTCTATCAATGAAATCCCACGTGTAGACAAGAAACAAACTTAGAATTTGCATCTTTGAAATAGTAGGAGACCCAAATAACAATGAAAGGTGTATCATGGGTGAGACTAGGTTTCTGTATACCTTAAAGAGACTCATAGGACAAAGATGATAAAGGATGGAATAATCAGTTTTGAAAAGGTTGTGAAAAAACAGACACACAAAAAGGGACCCACTTGTTGCTAGAGCTATAAATTAATAAAGCCATTCTGAAATGTAATTTGGAATTATGCAAATAAAATAGCTAAAATATCCATTCCTTTTGACCCAATGATTCCATTGTTAGTCAACAAACATTTAAGTGCCTACTATGTGCCAGGCATTGTGCTAAACTCTGGGAATATAAAGGCAAATGACAGTCTTTGCTTTCACGGACCTAACAATCTATTGGAGAGGTAATATACAAGCAACTATGTACAAACAAGCTATGAACAAAATAAAATGGAAATAATAAACAGAAAGGAGATATTAGAATTAAAAGAGATTAGTAAGTTTTCCTGAAAAAGCTGGTATTTTATATGGGACTTGAAGGAAGGTGGAAGGCATAGATGAGGAAAGAAGGCATATTGGAGACCACCAGTGAAAATGTTCTCAGTCAGGGGTTGGAATATTTTTTTTTAAGTAACATCAAGGAGGCCAGATTCATTGAATCTCAAAGTATGTGGTAGTGATGGTATAAGGTGTAAGAAGACTCGAAGGTGTGTGTGTGTGTGTGTGTGTGTGTGTGTTTGGCAGTCTTAGGAAGTGATTTGAATGCCAAACAGGATTTTATTTTTGATCCTGGATGAGATGGCGTGCCACTGGAGTGAATTGAATTGGGGTATGTTTAGATCTGTGCTTTAGGAACATCATTGATTTATGAGCTGAGATAGGCTAGCATAGGGGAAAGACTTGAGGGAGGGAGGCTGACCATGAGGCTACAGTAGCAGTTAAGGTGTGAGGTAATGAGGGTGGAGAAAAAGGGACATATGTGAGAGGTACAATTCATAGTCTTTGGCAATAGATTAGATACATGGAATGAGAGAGAATGATGAACTGAGGATGACACCTTAGTTTTGAGCTTAGTTTTGAACAGTATTAGGGAAGTTAAGATGAGGCGAAGATTTTGGGGGGAAATAATGAGTTTGCTTTTGGACATATTAAGTTTAAGATGTCTCTGGGACATCTAGTTTGAAATGTTTGATTGGAAGTGTGAGAAGTGAGACTAGAATGGAGAGAGATCAGGAATGGAGTCTTAGATATATCTCATGAAGGTTATTGACAATAACAACAAAAAAAGACACGAGAGACACTAAAATATTTATAGAGCACTTTTTGTGTAGAAAATAACTGGAAACAAAGTAAATGTTCATTGGTTGGGAAATGGCTAAACAAATTGTGAAAAATGAAAGTCACATAATATTACTACTCTATAAGGAAAAATAAGATGATGAATGTAGAGAAGCATAGAAAGAATTACATGAAATGATGCAAAGTGAAGTAAGAAGAGCCAAGAAGACAATATACACAATGATGAAAACAATGCAAATGGAAATAGCAACCACTAAACAATTAAAAATGAAAATTTCAAAGTAAGGAAGAACAAACAGCTCCAAAGGAGAGAGATTCTTTCTTTTCTCTCTTTATAGAAGATAGGGTCCATAGATATGGTCCAATACACATGATATCAGATTTTTCTATTTACTGATTGGCTTTATTGATTTCTTTTCTCTTTCTCTTTTAAAATCTCTGTCATAAGGTTCTCTGGGAGGTGAATATGAAGGGATGACATTTAAAAATATTAAGGGGTGAAAGAGTAATGTGAAATAGGGTAAAATAGTAGGGGACCCTAACACTGTCACGCACACACACACACACACAGACACACACACACCTTCTAGTCCTCTTACACCTTATACCATCACTACCACATACTTTGAGATTCAATGAAAGTGGCCTCCTTGATGTTACTTAAAAAAATATTCCAACCCCTGACTGAGAGTATTTTTGCTGGTGGTCTTCAATATGCCTTCTTTCCTCATCCATGCCTTTTACCTTCCTTCAAGTCCTAGGGTGAAAGAGGGAGAAGGAGAAAGGGAGTAAATTATTTCACATGCAAGAGGCAAGAAAAAGCTTTTATAGTGAAGGGGAAGAGGGGAGAAGTGAGGGGGAACCTTACTCTCATCAGAATTGGCTCATAGAGAGAATAACATACACACTCAATTGGGTATAGAAATCTGGCTTACTTACCCTACAGGAAAGTAGGAGGGGAAGGGGATTAGAGAAGGGGGATGATAGAAAGGAGTGCAGTTGTGGGGAGGGGGTAGTCAGAAGCAAAACACTTTTGAGGGGAGATAGAATGAAAGGAGAGAGAGAATAGAATAAACTAGAATGCAGGGAGAATAGGATGGAGGGAAATATAGTTAACAATAGTAACTGTGAAAAAAAATTGAAGAAAGTTCCTCTGATAAAGGGCTCATTTCTCAAATATGTAGAGAACTGAGTCATATTTATAAAAATAAGAGCCATTTGATTTCATTAACATTAGACTATGTTCAGTTGATTGTAAAATTAAAGTCACTGATATTTCTGAATTTCTTTCAATTAATTTGCTATATGTGAATAAATGTTACCATCAGTTATAGTTGAAAAGATCATTGGAACTCTTTCACTTCTATATGTTTATATTTACCATTAATATGAACAAAAATGAAGACTATCTACTTGTGAGGTCAGAAGTGGGATTCAAACTCAGTACCAAGTTCAAATCTCACTTCTTTGTATACAACACATTATCCACATCAATGTGTTAACCTCTTCTTCCCCAATTATTTAATGAGCTAAAGTTTTAGATTTTTTTACCCTTGTAAGATGATTTTAGCACTTTCATGAGACATTTTTCTTAATTTTCTTAATCTTAAACCTTATCTTCTCCTCCTTCTCCTTGTTCTTTTTCTTTTTCTTGTTCTACTACTACTACTACAGTATAGTACTACTACTATTACTACTATTACTACTACTACTGCTACTACTGCTACTGCTACTACTATTACTACTCATCTCTATTCTCTATTATTGTAAAAGTACAGTGTCAGGTTTCCCTAAGATGTAAGGGAACATTTTTTTGTAATGATAGAATCTCTTCAATGCAGATATCTTTTGTTCTAACTGAAAATATTTCTGCTAGAATCTTTTATTTTTCCTTTCCAGGAAAAGTTTTTGCATGGCAGTTATAATTCTAGAATAAGTGTGTTCTAGGAATAGCCAAAACATTCTCGGAAAAGTCTAAGGGGCAGCATCTGAATTGAGTATGCAGTCTATATGCAAAATGGCTGAGTGTAGAGAGTAGTTGGCATACTAATGGTTGCTGAAGCAGGAAATTACCTATTTCAAGGATGTGGGCACTTGATGATATGTGAAAAGGCTCAGTCTGCATTCCTACCAGGAGCCCAAACCAATATTGCAAGTACAATTTAGGGCAGAGAGGTTTTCCACATCTGTTTAGATCATTCTCATGGCATTAGACTCAAACCCATTAAGAGATTTTTAGTAGTCTTCTTGCCCACTTCTCATATCCAGGGTGGATTTCTCTAAAAGACAGGTAATGTTAGTTTGGTTTACTCTTAATAACTTTACAAAAGAAACAGTTTTCTCTGTCTAAAAAGATTAATTCAAATATTTAGTCCCAAAATGTAAGTTAGGTTTGGGGCTTTGATTGAAAAAAGTAAGAAACAATTTAAGAATGAATAGTCCATTAAAGATATAATATCTATTATATCTATTAAACATATTAAATATATAAAGGTAATCTATTGGAGAACCTTATCGGACTTGAGCTCTGAAAGTACAAGAAAATGCTAACAGAAGATGTTTAATATCTTGGGGCCTTACGTCAATTTTCATAGCTGAACAAAAATATTTTCCCCACATCAATCTAGGAAAGATGGAATTTCTACATTGTGTTTGGAGTAAAACTGAGTTTTGAAACTGGGTAGAAAGGGACAATGAAAATCATAACAACAAAAGCCAAGCTCTTTAATTATATGTAATAGTAACATTACAACATTTGCCATTAAAATTTTTAAAGGTCATTTGATTCTCACTGGGTACAATTTAGTCACATCAGTATATAAACTAGTTTTCTTACCACAAGTCTCTTCTTCTTCCTATCTATTCTCCATACAAATACCAATGTGATATTCTCAAAGCACAGGTCAGAACATGCCACTTGCCTGTTTGATAAATTCCAATCAATCCTTGTTTTCACTAACATCAAATTTGTTTTGTTTTCTTTTTTTTTCTAAGAGGGGAGAGGCACTTAAAATCCTTCATAACTTTCCTCTAACCTAAATTTCCAGGCTTGTCATACATTTCTTTCTCTCATTTGACTAACTTCAAGGTCTTGTCCAACTAGCCTTTCTGTGGTTCTTGACACTTAAAATTCTATCTCTTGTCTCTATGACTCTACCTAGGTGGTCGTCTCATACTTGGAAATGCACAAACTTATCACCTGTGGATCTTAGTATACTTCATTTTGTTTTTCAAATTTCACTTACCTGGGTAAGCTATTTAGTCTAATTAAGCCTCAGTTTTCTTCTTTGTAAAATGAGAATTCTCACAGGGCTACTGTGAGAATTAAATGAGATAATATATGTAAAACACTTTCCTAACATTAAAACATCAAATGAATGCTAACTATTATCATTAATAATAATACTAATCATCTTTACAGTGACAAACAGTGTTGCTTACCTAAAAGTATCATCTAAAATCGGTATTTTTGGTATTTTCCCTAAGTAGAATAGTCCTAAGGATTTGTCGATTGTCAGAACTGAAATGAAGATCATCTAATCTGATCTCATTTTACAAGAAAAAAAGCAATACAGAAGGAAAACAAAACAAAATGGAGACCTAGAGAATTAAAGCAACTAGCTCAAGGCCAAATAACTAATAAATGTCTGAATTAGGAGTCAAGCTTAGGACTGACTCCGTATTGTGAATATAACACATCCCTATCATTGTCATCTTTTAAGAGAATTTAAATGCCCACGAGAGTGCTATGTAAATAAACTCATCGATCCCCTAAATAATTACAAAATGGGTCAACTTTAATGTGGGAATACATAAGAAGAAATAAAACTTTTAGCAGAAACATAAAGAAGTTACTTAATAAGCATGTTTATGATA
>NW_020940202.1:205320-230262 GCF_900497805.2 Vombatus ursinus | reverse complement strand
GTTTAGTCTTGAATTCTTCTGTTCTCCATAAATCTGATAGGTAAACTATTACTTGCTCTCCAAGTTTGCTTACTGTATCAGTCTTTATATCTAAGTCATGGACCATTTTGACTTTATTTTGGTATGTGGTGGGAGATTTTGATCTATGCCTAGTTTCTGCCATACTCTTTTCCAGTTTTCCCAGTAGTTTTTTTCAAAGAGTGGGTTCCTATCCCAGAAGCTGGGGTCTTTGGGTTTATCAAATAATAGATTACTACAGTCATTGACTACTATATCTTGCATACTTAACCTATTCCACTGATCTACCACTTTATTTCTTAGCCAGTACCAATCAGTTTTGATGATTGCTGCTTTATTATACAATTTAAGATCTGGAATGGCTAGGCCACCGTCCCTTGCATTTCTTTTCGTTAGTGCCCTTGATATTGTGGACCTTTTGTTCTTCCAAATAAATCTTGTTATTATTTTTTCTAACTCTATAAAATAATTTGTTGGTAGTTTGATTGGTATGGCACTGAATAAGTAAATTAGCTTAGGTAGAATTGTCATTTTTATTATATTAGCTTGGCCTACCCATGAGCAACTGATGTTTTTCCAATTATTTAGATCTGACTTTATTTGTGTGAAAAGTGTTTTATAATTGTGTTCATATAGTTCCTGGTTTTTTTTTATGAGGTAGACTTCTAAATATTTTATAATGTCTACAGTAACTTTAAATGGAATTTCTCTTTCTATTTATTGCTGTTGGGCTTTGTTGGTAGTATATAGACATGCCAATGATTTCTGTGGATTTATTTTGTAGCCTGCAACTCTGCTAAAGTTGTTTATCATTTCAAGTAGTTTTTTACTTGATTCTCTAGGATTCTCTAAGTATATCATCATATCATCTTCAAAGAGTGATAGCTTTGTTTCTTCTTTACCTATTCTAATATCTTCAATTTCTTTTTCTTCTCTTATTGCTAAAGCTAACATTTCCAGTACGATATTGAACAACAGTGGTGATGATGGACATCCTTGTTTCACCCCCGATCTTATTGGAAATACTTCTAGGTTGTCCCCATTACATATGATGCTTGCTGGAGGTTTTAGGTAGATGTTATTTATTATTTTAAGAAAGACTCCATTTATTCCTATGCTCTTTAATGTTTTTAATAGGAAAGGCTGTTGTATTTTGTCAAAAAGCTTTTTCTGCATCTAATGAGAGGATCGTATGGTTTCTGTCAGTTTTGTTGTTGATATGATCAATTATGCTGATAGTTTTCCTAATATTGAACCAGACCTGCATTCCTGGTACAAATCCTACCTGGTCATAGTGTATTATTCTTGTGATAAGTTGGTGTAATCCCTTTGCTAATATGTTATTTAAAATTTTTCCATCTATATTCATTAGGGAAATTGGTGTATAATTTTCTTTTTCTGTTTTAACTTTTCCTGGTTTAGGTTTCAGCACCATATTTGTATCATAAAAAGAATTTGGTAAGACTCCTTCTTCACCTATTTTCCCAAATAGTCTATATAGTATTGGAATTAATTGTTCTTTAAATGTCTGATAGAATTTACTTGTAAATCCATCTGGCCCTGGAGATTTTTTTCCTAGGGAGTTCATCAATGGCTTGTTCAATTTCTTTTTTCTGAGATGGGGCTATTTAAGTATTTTACTTCCTCTTCTGTTAATCTGGGTAATTTATATTTTTGTAAATATGTATCCATTTTACTAAGATCGTCAGATGTATTGACATACAGTTTGGGAAAATAGTTCCTAATTATTGTTTTAATTTCCTCTTCCCTGGTGGTGGATTCACCCTTTCCATTTTTGATACTGGTAATTTTGTTTTCTTTTTTCTTTTTTTAAATTAAATTAACCAAAATTTTATCTATTTCATTGTTTTTTTTTTCATGAAACCAGCTCTTAGTTTTGTTTATTAGTTCAATAGTTTTCTTAATTTCAATTTTCTTAATTTCTCCTTTGGTTTTCAATATTTCTACTTTGGTGTTTAATTGAGGATTTTTAATTTGTTCTTTTTTCTAGTTTTTTTTTTTTAGTTGTATGCCAGTTCATTGATCTCCTCTTTTTCTATTTTATTCATGTAAGCATTTAGAGATACTAAACTTCCCCTAAGAACTGCTTTCACTGCATCCCATAAGTTTTGGTATGTTTCTCATTATTGTCATTCTCTTGAATTAAGTTATTGATTGTTTGTATGATTTATTGTTTGACCTTAGGATTAGATTATTTAGTTTCCAATTATTTTTAGTCTATCTTTCCATAGCCCTTTTTATTACATGTAATTTTTATTGCATCAAGATCTGAAAAGGATGCATTTAATATTTCTGCCTTTCTGCATTAGATTGTGAGGTTTTTATGCACTAGTACATGGTCATTTTTGTGTATGTGCCATGGACCACTGAGAAAAAAAGTATATTCCTTCCTATTGCCATTCAATTTTCTCCAGAGGTCTATCATACCTAACTTTTCTAATATTCTATTCACCTCCTCTCTTCTTTCTTGTTTATTTTGTCATTAGATTCATTTAGTTCAGACAGGGGAAGGTTGAGTTCCCCCACTAGTATAGTTTTGTTGTCTATTTCTTCCTGTAACTCCCTGAACTTCTCCTCCAAGAATTTGGATGCTATACCATTTGGTGCATATATTAGTAATGATATTGCTTCATTGTCTATGGTGCCTTTCAGCAGGATATAGTTTCCTTCCTTATCTCTTTTGATAAGATCTATTTTTGCTTTTGCTTTGTCTGAGATCAGGATTGCTACCCCTGCTTTTTTTACTTCAACTGAAGCGTAATATATTCAGCTCCAGCCTTGTGCGTTCACCCTGTGTGTGTCACTCTTTTTCAAATGTGTTTCCTGTAAACAACATATTATAGGATTATGGTTTTTTATCCATTCTGCTATCCACTTCCATTTTATGTGAAAGTTCATTCCATTCACATTCACAGTTATGATTACCATCTGTGTCTTTCTCTCCATCCTTCCTCCCCCCATTTATGCCTTTTTTCTCCTTTCTTCTTTTCCCTCCTCACTTGTGTTTTGTTTTTGACAACTGCCTCCCTCAGTTCCTCCTCCCTTCTATTATCCCCTTCCACTTTCTTCCCCTTTACCCTTACTACTTCTTCCCTCCCTTCTATCCACCTTCCCTTTTCTTTCCCCTTTTCCCTCCTACTGACTATAGGGCTAGTTAGATTTCTATACCTAATTGATTATGTTATTTCCTTCCTGAGCCAAATCTGATGAGAGTAAGGGTCAAACAATGATCATCTCTCTCCCTTCTTTCCCTCTGCTGTAATAGATTTTTGTGTCTTTTCCTGTAATGTAATTTACTTTTTTCTGCCTCTTCCTTTCCTTTTTTCTCAGTACATTTTCTTAGATCAAATTTATACATTTACTTGGATCGATTTAACCCACTTGATTAAATTTTTTTTATCATTAAATCAAAGTCAACTTATGTCCACCCTCTTTATGTATACCCCTTGAACATGGTGTGATAACAATACAGTTCTCAAAAGTTACAAGTGTCATCTTCCCTTGTAGTGATGTAACCAGTTTGCCCTTATTAGCAACATATTGTATTTTTCTGTCCCATTTACCTTTTTATGTCTCTCTTGAGTCTTGTATTTGAAGATCAAATTTTCTTTTGAGCTCTGTTCTTTTTATCAGGAAGGTTTGGAAATCTCCTGTTTTGTTGAATATCCATCTCCTCCCGTGAAAGATAATGCTCATTTTCACTGGGTAATTGATCCTTGGTTGAAATTCAAGATCCTGTGCCTTATGGAATATCATATTCCACACCATATAGTCTTTTAATGTAGAAACTGCAAAGTCCTGTGTAATCCTGACTTTGGTTCCATGATATTGAAATTGTTCCTTTCTGGCTGCTTGCAATATTTTCTCTTTGACCTGGTAATTTTGGAATTTGGCTACTATATTCCTTGGCATTTTCAATTTGGAATCTCTTACAGGAGGTGATCAGTGGATTCTTTCTATGGTTATTTTACCCTCTGGTTCTAGGACCTCACGGCAGTTTTCCTTGATGACTTGCTGAAAAATACTGTCCAGGCTCTTTTTTTCATCATGATTTTCAGGTAGACCAATAATTTTTAAATTGTCTCTCCTGGATTGATATTCCAGGTCAGTTGTTTTACCAATGAGGTATTTTATGTTTTCATCTATTTTTTTCATTTTTTTTTCTGTTTGATTCTTCCTCTCTCATAGAGTCATGAGCTTCCATTTGCCCAATTCTAATTTTTAACAAATTGTTTTCTTTTATTAGATTTTGTACCTCCTTTTCCATTTTCCAATTGTATTTTTTAAGGACTTGTTTTCTACAGTTAATTTTTGTCCTTCTTTTTCCAGGCTATTGAATCTCTCTTACATACCTATCATTTTTTCTTCTACCTCTCTCATTTGACTTTTAAAATCCTTCTTGAGCTCTTCTAAGGAGGCTTTTTGGTCTTGAGACCAGTTCATATTCCCTTTGGAGTTTCCAGATGTGGGTTTGTTGACAATGTCCTCTTCAAAATTTCTGTCTTAATCTTTATTGTTCTCATAATACAAATCTATGGTACGTTTCTTTTTGCTCATGGTGTTTGCTTATTTCCCGGCCTTTAAAGAGATTGAGTTCTCCTGCTGGGGAGCAGGGGACACTGACCCAAGCTTCTTGTGTTGGGAGCTTCAGGCCTGGTTACTGGCTTTGTGTGCTGGGGCCTCTGATGTTGGCAGTTGGAGGCTGTAGGGTTCTGGCAGCTTACCTGGTGTTGGGCTGGAATCAGCAAGGCTGGAACTCTAGGGCAACTCTAGGTTGCCTGCTTTTCCTTTCATTTAGCTTTCTTTAGCTCCTTTCAGATGGATGGTGCAGTGTGTTTATTTGCCTGTGGCCCTTTGTAGTGTAGCTTCCCTTATTTTTGCTGAGGAAGACTGGTTTGCTATAGAATGCAGAGGCAATTAGTGGTTTTCCAGGCTGGTTTCCACCTATTCCCCCACCCTCACTGAGGCCCTTGGGAGTCCAGGTGTTGGTGTTTGTCTGCTCCACCACCTATGTTTCAGGATTTCCTCCTGGTATGCTGAGGTGGGGTTCTCTGTTAACTTGCTGGGATGCCTCCCTTTCTGTACTGCTTCCATTCCCCCAGGGCAAGAGGGGCCTTTCCTGTTAATCCCTCAAGCTACCTGGGCTACAGGACTGCTGCATGTGGTCTTTCTTCTGCTTCAGCTATTCCAGGGTTTTTCCATGTTTTCTGGGTTTTCAGAGGTTAATAAGGGAGGGTAAGAGTGACTTATCTCTTACTTTGCCATCTTGACTCCTGGAAGTGGAACTGAGAAATTATTTTCTTCAATACGCTTTTGCACCCCATTTTCTATTCAGCCAATTCTGTTTTCTAAGGAGGAATCTTTGTATCTTTTCCTCCCTAATTTGGCCAATTCCACTTTATTAATTCTGTTTTATTCTGTGTTATTTTCTTTATTAGTTTTGTTCCTTTTTTTAACCAAGCTTTTGATTGTGTTTTCATAATTTTCCTCAATTTCTTTGTTTTCTTTCCCTAATTTTTCCTCTGCAACTGTCATTTGATTTTGAAAATCATTTTTTCAGTTCCTCCAGAAATTATTATTAGACTTGTGTTTTATTTACTTTTTTCTTTGAGGCTTTTCTGATTGGCTTTTTGACTTCATTGTCTTTTAAGTTTATATCTTGCTCTTCCCTGTCACCATATTAACTTTTTGGGGTCAGATTGTTTTTTTGTTATTTGCTCATTTTTCCCACCCTATTCTTTGATTTGGAACTTTATGTTAATGCTGGACTCTATTCCCAGTGTGGTTGTTGGGGCAGGGGAAGCAATTCTGTCTCAAGATTTAGGCATTTTTACATTATTGTTTTCAGAGCTATATCTCAGGGTTTGGGAGTTTTTGGTGCTTCCAAGATGATGTGATCTGAAGAGAGGTTTGGTCACTTCTTTCTTTGTCAACATTCTTGTTCTTACCCAGGAAGGGCCCCTGAGCCCTTGGGATTGCCCCTGATAATGTCCCTCTGGGTCTGTGGTCCCTTGGGATCTGAAGTACCATTTTCCCTTAGTGTTTCCACTCCCTCTTGACTGAAAGTGTTCCTCTATGCTGTTGCAGTATGACTCAGAAATGGTTATAGGCAATGAAGCTGCTAAGCAATGCCAGATTCTACATTCAGTCCTAGCACAAGGGTACCCTGTAATCTTTTTCTGACCAACTGTTTGGTCCCTTTTCCACTTCAGCTTTGAGAGCTCCTGAAGCTGTACCACCACCTATTACCAATACTGATGTTTCAATCACATGGGTTCTCGGCCAGCCTCCACCCCTGTGGCACAAATCTCCTTTTCCCACCTCCTATGTTGTTTTGACTTGGAAGAATGTTTTACTCTAACCTTTTGGTGACTCTTCCAATATAGAATTTGATTTGAAGCTTTATTTTAAAGTTCTTTGGAAGGAAATGTTGGGATATCTCAGCTGAATATTTTCTCTATTCCACCATCTTGTCTTTGCCCCTGGAAGTTGTCAGTCAACATTTTAGAAAATGCAAGTCTATATTAAGGAAAAATTTTGAAATATATCTTTTTACTATATTCACAGGTCATAGAGAGAACATTGATGGCAGAGTATGTCACTGAAGTCAATCTAAGACTCTTCCCAATATGGTATGCTGCCTCTCCCTTCTAGATAACAGTTCGTCTTTATAATTAAAAAAAGTACTGAGATTTGACATGACAGACCTAAAGCACAAAGCAGTGTAAAATTTGCTCGTATATGTCAATCCTAAGCCTAAGATGAAATTTAAGTCAGCTTATTTGTTGTCCAAAAATGATGTCACTATAATTTTGTTCATTTTTATAGCCAATACAGAAATTTAATAAATGTAATAACATTTGAGTAAATGTGGAAAATGATGCAGAAAATTTTGGATAGATATTTAAAATTACAAACTAGTTTCTGAATAACTGAATAACTCATTTGTCATAAAATCAGTGGTGCTATAGTTTGGGGGTTTGGCAGAAAGCTAGAAAGAAGTGGAAAAGAAATAGACTTGGACATGCAAAAAAACCCTGAATTTGAAAACTCATTTTCATACTGTAACTAAGATAATCCACTATGTTTTTTGTCAGAATCAAGATCTTTTGTAATTTAAGTAGCAAGTGCCTCATCAGAATCCTTAGAATGGAGTTCATTATGCATTGTTGCATATGACTGTAATATAGGAATTTGATATTAGAGTGAATTGACTGGTTACATAAGAATCTACAACATAATAGAGAATCAACTTGCAAAATACAAAAGTGAAATATAGCAATCCAGCAGTAAGGTGCACTAATATCTTAGCTGCCTTTTATGGTGGTGTCACAGTTCAGTCAGAAATATGCATGTCATTTTTTTCAAGCTAATAGATTTTTTAATATATGCTGTCTAACAGAGCCATTTTCAGGCAAAAGCACTTTGTGGAATCATTACTTTAAGAAGGATATTGTGAATCTCCAGGCTTAATAGCCATTTTCACTTTCTCTTGTAGATTTGCAAATCCTTTATTTGGAGAAATTGTTTGCACTTAACCTCATGCTGTGAAGTATGAATGTCATAGGTGATGAAGATCCAGGAAACATTTAATCAATTCAACTCAATGTAAGAAATTTTCATTAGACGCTATGTAAAAAGAGCAGCACTTGATGACCTTGAGACAAGTCACTTAACTTTTGTCTTAGTTTTCTCATCTGTAAAATGGGAATAATAATAGCACCTATATCCCAAGGTTGTTGTGAGGATCGAATGAGATAATATTTGTGAAGTACTTTGAAAACCTTAAAATGCTATATAAATGCTTATTGGTGATGGAGATACTAAGACAAAACTGGAAGTATTCCCTATCTTCATGGAACATACATTCTTGTTTTATGGTAAGGTGTTTATATAGATAAGTACAAAGTACATATGAAGCAAGATATTATTTACAAAATAATAGCCAAGGGGCTTAGAACATACCTTACATAAGAGATGGCTCCTGAGCTGTGTTTCAAAGGGAATTACATTAAGTAGATATCACATAGAATTATTATTTTGATATGGTTATGACCCCTTCTTCTCTTTTTCTCATATTTTTACTTCCCAAATGAAAATCTTCACTTATACAACATGAATAGAAAATTGATATTTCAATACATATACCCTTCAATATAAATTCCTTTTAACCACTTAGGGCCTCTCTACCTTGTCAGCATTTTTTCCCCTTGATTTTTTAAGCAATAGATTCATCTGAATTCGAAGCTAAATCCTGCATCACTGCTTTTCTATGGACTCTACATAGAGCTTAATTTTCATCGAAACTGCTATAGTGATTCACTACAACAAAATGAAAAAATAGGCACCTAAGACAGTGACAGGCAAAACTGAATATTTTATATGATAAAGAGAAGAACAAATATGAAGATCAAAGGCATTGTACTCTATTCTGCTACTCCTGCAAAATATGAAGAAAAGATTAAGGGGATGATATTCTATTGTGGACTATGAGACACTCCTATGACACAGTTCTGTCATTTACTTTTGCCTTCATCTATAATAGCATTTATTAATGAAGAAATAATACCAATATACTTAAATTGAAGTTTTAGTCTTAACTATATGCCTTACATTTAATGACTATGCTGTCAATATATAAGCTATTCTGGTACCCCAAGAGGAAAAAAAAGTCAACATAAAAATTCAATTTTGCCTTCACACACACACACACACACATCATAGAAATGAGGTATACCCAATCATCTTTCATTTAGATCTTTTATAAGAAAAAAAATGACATTTGGCAATATGAGATGATAAAAACAATCTTATGATTGTAAAAATTTTAAATGATAAAAAAGAAACAAATTTATTTACTTCAGGAAAAAGTAATTGAAATTATTTCTCTAAGATTGATAATATAATAATGATCTCAACTTATCCTGTATATACTCACTTGCTTAACTCACTATCCTCAAAGAGAAAGTTAGTTGAAAATAGAAACTATTTTAGCCTTATTATTTTATTTTTATACATTTTCATTTATTTTGTTAAATATTTCCCAATTACATGCAAATTTTTTGTATCAATCATTTTTGAAAATTTTGAGTTCCAAATTCTTTTCCTAAGTTACATATTTTATAAAAGACATACAACTTTTTGAAATGCTATAAAATCATATGAACAAACCACATTTTTTCAAGAACATTAAGTGGAATTATGAAAGCAAAAAGTATTATTGGCAGTAGACATATTACTAGAGTTCAAATTTTATATGTGAAATAGATTGTGGGACTCAGAAAATCACCTATAGCATTTCCTGAGAAAACAGCTCAAAGATGAAAATTTATTTTGACAGTTTGGAATGAGACCCAGTAAGGCCAGATATTTTCAAAAAGTTTATATATGAAACTGGTAAAAGCCATTAATGAGACCATCCTTTTATTTCTTAGGGTCATGCTTTCCACTCAGGGATCTCCACTGCCCCACTTCCCCAGCCGTGGGCAACTGGAAACATTAAGGAAGACAAGCCAATGAATAAATCCATTGCTTTGATTTAGAGAGGGAAACATATTGTGATAATTATCCCCAACTATTATAGGGACTATCAAGGACATTCCCAGAACAATAAAAATCATAAAATTCCACAAAGATAATTTCCATAAATTAGCATTTGAAATCTGTGCTAGAGCCTATTGAGAAGCAGGAGCCTATTGAGAAGTGCCAGCAAGAAAATACTGTTCCTATGGACAACAGGAAGATAAATGCCAAAACAACAAAGTTCCTTAGACACTTTGTATCTCTAGGCCTTGTTTATTATTTGTAGTCCTATCATGTCTCATGTAGCTGGGCATGTTTCTTCTTGTTAGGATCTAAGCCAATTCAGCTCTCCCCTCTTGAGTAATGAAAAGTCTTATCATACCTTCTGCATTTTTAGTTCTGCCAAGATGAAGATTAGTGAATATGTCTCTTTTCTAAAGGAAGACAAAGCTTTGAATCAAGGAGGTCATACCCTATCGACTACATAAAGTTATCTCTTTAATCTAGCCACCATAACTCCTTGGGACCCCCTTTTGTCCTAGCTGGAGGTAAAGATATGTGAGATTCTAGCCAATATACTCATTCTTCCATTCCAAATGGGTCCAACCTACTTTGATTTCATTTGTGTTCCCTCATTGCCAAAAATGACTAATAGCAGGCAAGGTTTCCTACCAAGAAAATAAAACACAGAAACTTTAACACGTTGACATCAATTCAATAGCAATCTGTTCTCATTGATGATAACAGAACCAAGATATTTAGGCTCTAATGTCTCAGCATTTTATTTGCGAAAGAAGATATAGCACTTTAGAAAATGATATGGAGTAGAACTGCATGTGACCAAATACACAAAGAACAAATCCTTGTTGCAGGAGACTTGATTTTAAAGGCAATTAGAGCCAATTATCAAGATATCACAAATAGAGAAAGATTAAAAAAAGAAGAGGAAAGGTGTCAGACAGTCTTGTTTCCCTCATCTTACCTCTGCCCAACCTACTTTTTCTACTCCATAAAAGTTTTATAAGAAGGTTTTATGAGTATGTCAGGGATATTCCTAATGAAATTATGAGATGGGAACAAGGAAGACATCCACACTTTTTTTTTATGGAAGACCACTTCTTCAGACTCACAAACTTGACTAAGAGGTATAAAGAATACAAGATATCACTCAACTTATTGTTTGTTGATTGCAATAAAATGAAATAAAAGTAAAGTAATTACCACAAACTTATGAAAAAAACGCTACTAAAAACAACAAAGGCAGAGTAATTTTATAGGTAAACAGATGGATTCAAAGGAGATGCAGATACCTAAATGGAAATTGCTTTTATTGTTGAAAAATGGGAAAGTAATGTACAATTATATTGTACAATGCTTTAAACTATTTAGTTTACATTTCTATATCTTAACTTACTTTGATCAATTGCCAACTTTCAAAAGGTTTTTGGTGGAAGCAATTTTGTTTCTGATTTTTACTACAAGAGAGACTGAAGTACAATTAAACTATCTTGCTCAAAGTTTCAGGGCAGAGCTATGCCACCTAAATTCAGCCAATCTGTTTATTTAGACAATATCTTGATCAATGGTCTTGAGAATGAAGTATGTGGGCAGAATCTTGGGAAGATGGTGGACTGAGAGGTTTCCTAGGAGTAATTTTCCCCTCTCTGTCCGTCAAAGTCAATAATACAAGCAAAAAGCCCTCAGATTCAGTAAACTCATCAACAAGTAAATGGACCTTTCATTCAAGGACCAACTCACTTGCCCATTTATATTTATATTACTTCTAGTCTGCTTTCCCACCTCCCACATTCTTTGGGATTCTATTTTTGCTGTATGTCTGCAATAGTTATGAGTTCCGCAATTTTTCCTCCTGATTTTGAAGTTTTCCTATTGTACTTCCCTTGAGTGACCATGACTCTGCTGGCCTCACTCCTTCATTCCCACCACCTACTCATTAGCCCATATCAATCATGGGACATTCACTGATGCTGCAATTTTAGAGATCTGGAGTTAATCCTCTAACAATGCATCAAAGACATTACCAAGCGTGCTGAGGCCCACAAATAAGACCAGCCTAATATCCTAAGGAGGAAATGGAATAGCTGTAAAGAAGAGTGGAAGAATATAATATGTGTGTCTCATAGATTATCTCTGATTAGAAATAATTAGCAGAGCACAGAAAGAAGCAAGCATCAAATATAAAGACTGAGGGGATAGAGAAGAAATCCCATTGCAAAGGCTTCTTTGAGAACCCTTCTCAACAATATACTGGGGACTTTTCCCTGACCTTCACAACTAAGCCTCAGGCTTCCATACAGGGAACTGAAAAAATTCAATAGTGAAAAATACATTGGAATGTAAAATAATTGAGACTAGTAAGGGTAAAACACAAATCCTATTATGGGAACCACTAAGAATCATTTGTATACTATGTTGTCTCAGTTTCTGAGGAAAACCACTTCATCTAACCTTGAGGCTCCTGGCCAATAAATGCCAGAGAAAGGGCAGTGTTGGTGGCAAACATGTTATCATCAAAGATATCACCTTAGAAAACTCAAAAAAAAATGTTTTTTTTCAGGCAGACAAAATTAATTGAACGTGAGAAATAAATAATAATTAAAAATAGAGTTTCATCAATAGTGGAAGAGATCTGGTTAAATGTCTAGAGAATGGTTGTATCTATCACAATGATATACAACCCCTTCTCCCCAATATCAGTGAATGGAGCAACTTTACTGGTACCCAAAATCACTCAGAAGAACAATTAAAAATTGTTGATTGAAATATAATTGAAATAATTAAAAATGTCAAAGAAACAAGAACAGAAATTAGAACAATTAAGAAACAGATCAATGAGGCTAGACAATTGATAAAAAAGATAGAGATTCTTCGTGTCAATATATCACTTTAAAAAGAAAATTTCAAAATTGGAACCAGATGTTAAGCTTGCATAAAGATAATAGCAATGAACGATTCATGTACTTTAAAAATTATTTAATAAAAAGAGGCAGTATTGCATAGTGGATAGAGAGCTTATCACAAAATTGGAAGATCTGTGTTTAAGTTCTTTTGCATATCTATTGACCATGTAATCCTAGACAAGTCACTAAACTTCAAAATGCCCCTGGTGATTATCTATGACTAAGTTGCAGAGCAGTTGTTGATATGTTTTAGGCAAAGGATATTTCCTTACCAAGAGTTCCCTATACCAATGAAATTATAGGTCTAGTTTATTTTTTAATTAATATTTTATTTTCCCCTAATTACATATAAACCAATTTTAACTTTTTGTTTCATTCCTTGAGTTCCAAATTCTCTTCCTCCCTCCCCTCTCCCCTTCATTGAAGGGCAAGCAATTTGACATTACATTATACATGTATAGTCATGCAAACCACATTTCCATGTAGATGATGCTGTGAAAGAAAACAGATAAAAAAGAACACAATAAAGAGAAAGTGTCTTTGATCTTCATTCAGAATCCATCAGTTCTTTGTTTTTTTTTTTTTTCTGGAAGTGGATAGCATTTTTCATCAGAAGTCCTTTAGAATTGTCTTGGATCATTGCATTGTTGAGAATAGCGAAGTTGTTCACAGTAGGTCATCATAAAATATTGCTGTTACTGGGGTACAATGTTCTCTTGGTTCTGCTCATTTCACTTTGCATGAGTTCATGTAAGTCTTTCCAGGTTTTTATTGAGAGCATCCTGCTCATCATTTCTTAAAGCACAGCAGTCTTCCATCACAATCATATTCAACAACTTGTTCAGCCATTTCCCAATTGATGGACATCCCTTCAATTTCCAATTCTTTGCCATCATAGGTCTAGTTTAAAAAAAGAATAGTAAACAAAATATGATTAGAGCAATCATTTTAGTAGTATTTTTATTCCCCTTTATATTCAGCATACTTGAGAGTTTTACAGTATTACTTAACATTGATAAGTCATTGGCCATCATTTTCTGGATTTTGTTTTATAGCACTAAGCCCTCAAGAAGCTTTTCCCTTTTGTGTTTTACCCTCACTGAGAGGATGTTGCTATTAGGTCAACACTGGTACCTTTATGACTTTGTGCAAGACAAGTTAACTCTCCACCATCACATTGACCACTTTCTTCCCTAAGACTCTGATGTACTCAACTCAGGACCCTGAAATCAAGAATCTTTGGAATAGCAATGCTTCTAGGTTACTGCTGGCAGCCATCATTCCAAGAAGTGACCTTTATGCAGATGCAGCCTGGTCAGTACTGGTGCAGGTGCTCTAGTCATGTCTATTAAAGACACAGAAAAGAAAGTTTCCTGTCACCAAAGTCTTTGAAAATTGCAAATGGTTCAGCACCAGAAATCAATGTGATTTTATCAGTGGAAATGACATTAATGAAAAGGTATAAGCATTCATTTTGCTGCTGCACCATATGGACCATGGGACCTTTCCATATGACTTGCAGCTGATATCTTTCATTTTTGTTGTTTCCCTCATAGAATATGAGCTCCCTGAGAGCAGAGACTTTTCTATTTACATCCCCAGGTCTTAGGATGGTGCTTCTACACATAATAAACACTTAATAAATGTTAAATTAATTAATTAATTCATCTATTCATTCATGCATTTGTTGTATTATAAAATAAGATTTCTTATAGTTGTAGTTAACTAAAAAGAAGTATACTTTTTCATTCAATTATAATTTGATGTTTTTAAAGAAAAACATAGAATGACATGTTAAAAACAGCTATTCAATATTCACAAGTATTACTAAATGGCAGTTTGAAGTATGATTCACAATTAGAGAGAGGTTTTAAAAATACAATCACCATCATATAATTGACTTAATTAATAACTCATTCATTCAATATACATCTATTGAGTACCTACTACATGTAACAATCAAAATAACATAACCCAATTTTCTGTTGAGTCTCTTTCAACTCAACAAACTTCTCTAAACTCAGAATAGATCTCTTTGCCTGCTTACAGTGGATAAAGCAATGGACCTGTGGTTAAGAAGATCTGAATTTAAATCCTGCCTCAAATACTTAATATGATCTTAGGAAAGTCACTTAACCTCTTTCTCAGTTTTATAATGTATAAAAATAAATGCACCTTCCTATCAGTGTTGTAGTGAGGATAAAATGAGATAATGTGATTTTCAAACTTTAATTATTATTATACATATGATGTTAACATAGTTATATTGTTATGTAACCATATGATTAGATTGTTAGCTCCTTGAAGGCAGGGACTGTTTTTTGAGTGGAAAATGTCCAAAGATGTGGGATATACGTGGAACAAATGAGAAAATACATGTAAATTATTTTGCAAGCCTCAAATCCTTATATAAATATCAGCTACATTTTTATTTTATCAAGTTATTATTATTATTATTATTATTATTATTATTATTATTATTGTGGGATGATGAAGATGATGATGATGTCACAAAAATCAATGGTAGAAAGAAGGAACAGAATGTCTGACAGAAATTTATTTCATTTAAAAATCCATCTGGGGCATCAAATTTTTATGTCAGTGGACAAGTCACTCACCCTCCTCAGCTTTAACAATGAAGCTATTGGTCCAGCTCACAAAACTGCATGAGGATTGAGAGCAAATTGACACTAAGCACATGCATCTGGAGTTCTTTCTCATTTTCCAGATTCCCTTCACTGAGAACCATGAAGAGTCTTCAATAGAGTAGACTAAAAACATCTCAATACATATAGGAAGCTTCAGTATCTTTTTCTTTTTTGAAGCTTCAGTATTGAGATAGAATTGGGGTTGTGATTTTTTTATATTGTTTCTTCTGGGGACAGAAGTAGTTAAGGTGAAGCAATTGACAAAGAGGAGAGAAGTAGAAGCCTCATATAATGTCTCCCCTGGCTGTTTACAGGGAAACTCCATCTAACCACCATACCTACTCTTTAACTACTGATTAACGTATACTTTTATTATTTCTTTTTTTTTTTTACAAAATCATTTTTGTAGGGAATAATTTGGTTTTGTGAAGAAAATTGGTCTGCCCAGGACTAATTAATACAAAGAAGAAAAGGAAAGGGAATGAAAAGGTTGTATCAGCCTGTTATTGGGCATTTTGTTAAAAAGAAATTCTAAACTTAACAAATACCAAATTAAAAAAAATTCTAAATACAAATTAAAACTGAAAAAAGAGTATTGTACATGAAATTGATATTTTATATAGTTTACTTTTCCTTTTAAATATACAATACATTTAATATTTTACATTAGAGGATATCCTGCTTTTCTAAGTTACCTTCTGGCTTTTCTTCTTCTTTATGCAATAAACATAGTTCAATGACTATTTTGCTTTCACCTTCTTCCTCAGTTGTTTCTTTTTAAATAAAAAAATCAGCCTTCTAACATTTAGATATAGTTAAGCACAAAAAATTCTCTCCTTGGTTATGTCTAAAAATCTTTGTCTTATTCTTCACTTTAAGTCCATCACCATTGTCAGCAGGCGGGTAACACTTCTCATTATTAGTAATGTAGAATTGTGATTGTCCACTGCATCAATCGGTGTTCTTAAGTTTTTCAAAATTGTTTATCTTCATAATGTTTTATTACTGCATAAATACTTGACCAGGTACTACTCAATTCATTTGTCATCAGTTTCTCCGGAACCATTCGATTCACCATTTCACATGGTAGAGTAGTAATTCATTACATTCACATGCCATAATTTGTTAAGCTTTCCTCCAGTTGACTTCTTTAAGTTTCTGGCTCACTGCTATTAAAAAAAGAACTTCTCTAAACTTTTTAGAAGTATGTGTCCTTTTCCTCTTTCTTTGATTTCTGCATAGAACAGATCTAGTAGTGGCATTGCTGGGTCAAAGTGTATATAGAGTTTGGTGACTTTTCTGGGTATAGTTTCAACTTTTTTCCAGAATGGCAGGACAAATTCTTAGTTTCATCAGTAGTATCTTAGAATGCTTGTTTCCTTGTTGCCTCTAAAATCAAACATAACTCTTTGTTTAACTTTTAAAGTACTTTTAAAACCGTACCTCAACCTTTCTTTCTAGACTCATTTTATATTACTTTATCTCTTATAGTCTATGACCCAGCCAAACTGATCTTTCTATGTATGCAGTGGCTGTCCATCATGTTTTACTCCTCACCTCTCCCTCTTAAAATAATTTTATTCTTTTAAGATGAAATTCAAACATCTTTGACCTGAAATCTTTCCTGATTCTCTCAGCTTTTAAATCTCTCCTTCTCATATTATATAGTATTTAACTATTTTGTAATAAATGATATTTATATGCTACCTTAAGTTTTGCAAAGCCCCATACATATTTTAATCTCATTTGATATGCAAAACATCCCTGAGATAGGTATCATTATTGTCCTCATTTTACTGATGGGGGAAACGAGACCAAGATAAATTAACTGAATTACCAAAGGTCACACATGTAATAAATTTCCAAAGCAGGATTTGAACTCAGATTGTCCTAACATCAAGTCCAGCACTCTTATACACATATGTGAATGTATGTGGATATATGTGCCACATATCTGCCTCTCATTAACTACTTTATTTTTATTTATGTTCGTTCTCTTTGTATTTATTCTGTATATACTGATAAAGGTCCTAGTTTTATCCCCTGTTAGAATATAATCTTATGAGTATGGATTATTCCTTTCACTGAATTTGTATCTCTAGTGCCTAACACAATGCTAAGAACATAATAAATGCTTAATAAGTACTCATTGATTGATTGATTGGTGAGAGATTGATGTGTATATAGTCCTTGTTCACTCTGGAAATTCAAATTATAATGCTCATTTTTAAAGACCTTGTGGTTTCATCTCAGTGGTTTTATCTAGAATGCCATACGTGCTTTGCTTTCTGGAATTTCTCAATTCCAGCTAACTTAGTGCTTTTATACAGGACCCAGAGGATGTGACAAGTTTTTACAGCCACTTGGAACAGGCTTCCTGTGTCCTGTCTGATGACATTTGATTTCATCCATGTACTTTCAAAGACTTTTCAGCTGATTGAGATATGTTTTCACTTAGTTAAGGCATCAAAATTTGAGGGGCTTGAGTGTTTAGCCCCATTTTTACAAATGATTAAAGCTGAGTCAGATTAATATACACTAACTTTCTCTCTTGGTGGGTCACATATCAAGCAGTGAATAAAGCTTTACTATACACTTTCATCTTAAGTTCAAATTGATCTGTTTTCTCAAAGGGCTATGACTTCTAGGGCATAGAGGTGCTAAAAAAAACTACCATGATTCACTCTGTTTGAATAACTATTCATTCCAATTAAAGGATTGGATTTGTTCTTTTCTGGTTTTACTCTCATCTGTATTTTCCTTTCTACTGTGGGATTAATTTTATCTATTTCTTTATTCTAGTACAGCATGCCTTTGGAGATATTTACCTAACTCTCGCTAGGTTGCCAAAGGGGAGCAGACAATGCTTTCTCTTAGGGTTTTGGACATAACTTTGAAAAATTGAAGTTTGTAGTACAGCTGCACATGAGCTACATTCCAGCATGTTTCCATTGATTACTATCTAACTAGACTTAATTAGCCATTAAAAGGGGTATTATAGAGGCAGAGCCAAGATGGCAGAGCAAAGGCAAGGACTCACCTGAACTCTCCTAAATTCCCTTCAAAACGATATTAAAATTACCTCTCAAAAATTCTAGAGTGTCAGAACCAACAAAAAGAAAGGAGTGTAACAATTTTTCAGCCCAAGACAACTTAGAGGTCAGCAGGAAAGGTCTGTCTCACTGGCATGGAAGTATCGAGTGCAGTCTAGTGCAGGTTGGGCCAGTGTACCTGTACCCAGGCCAGCCAGCAGCAGGCTATGAAGGGGCAAATGAATCAGGAGCAACAATTTCAGGGGCTCCCAACCCACAGATGGTAAAGTGATTGGACAACTAGACAGAAGGAGATTACAGGTGACCCTTTGCTGGCACTGGGAACAGGACTCTGCTGCATTGCCAATACATGGTTCCAGGTTGCATTCCCAGGACAAAGAAAAGTACTAAAAGGAGTGGGGACCCTGGTCACAGTTCAAAGACCAAAAGGAATGTTTGTGGTCCCTCACAGACCAGAGCACAAGCTTGGAAAGAAGTGACCACATGTCTCTTAAACCATACTACTTTGGGGGAATTGAAAACTCACAGAACCCAGAACTAGCTCTGAAAACAGCTGCACAAAAATCCTGAAGCTTGGAAAAGTACCCTCACGATCATGGGAGCAGAGCACAACTTCAGCATAAAGTTAAAAGTTAATAAATAGGTTGGAAAATGAGCAAACAACAAAAGCAACGAAAGAACCTGACCACTTACTACCACCTTACCACATGGTAATATGGAAGATCAAAACACAAATTCAGAAGAAGTCAGGAATGTCAAAACAGCTAAATGCAAAGCTTCAAAGAAAACTGGTCTCGGGCCCAAGATGAATTCTTGGAAAAACTCAAAGAGAGATAGTGGAACAATTGGGAAAAGAAATTATAGTGATGCAAGAAAAAAAAAGAAGCAACAGCTTGGTAAAGGAGGCACAAAAAATACTGAAGAAATATCACACCTTAAAAAATGGAACAGGCAAAATGTTAAAAAAAAAAAGCACAAAAATCCTTTTTTTTTTCTTGATGAGAACTCCTTACAAATTAGAATTGGTCAAATGGAAGAAGAAGTATAAAAGTTCACTGAAGAAAATAATTCCTTAAAAATGAAAAGTACTCAAGTGGAAGCTAATAACTCCATGAGACATCAATAAACATTCAAAGAAAATCAAAAGAATAAAAAAATAGAAGAAAATATGAAATATCTTATTGGAAAAATACCTGACCTAGGAGGAGGACCAGGAGAGGGAATTTACAAATTGTTGGACTACCTGAAATCCATAAACAACAACACAACAACAAAGAAAAGAGAGACTAGGCATCCTATTTCAAGAAATTATCAAGGAAAACTGCCTTGATATTCTAGAGCCAGAAGGTAAAATAAGAATTGAAAGAATATACCAATCACCACTTGAAAGAGATCCCAAAATGAAAACTCTCAGGAATATTATAGCCAAATTCCAGCACTCCTGGTCAAGGAGAAAATATTACAAGCAGCTAGAAAGAAACAATTCTAATGTCAAGGAGCCACAGTCAGTATAACACAAGATCTAGCAACTTCTAAAGGATTAGGGGCTGGGAATATTATATTTCAGAGGACAAAGCAGTTAGGTTTTAAACCAAGAATCACCTTCCCAGTAAAACTAAGTCTAATTCTTCAGGGGAAAAGTAGGTATTTGATGAAATAGAGAATTTTCAAGGATTCCTGATGAAAATTCCAATGCCGAATAGAAAATTTGACTTTTGAATACAAAATCAAGAGAAGCATAAAAAGATAAACAGGAAAAGGAAATCATAAGAGATTCACTAAGGTTAAACTGTTTACATTCCTACATGGGAAGATGATACTTTAATTCCTAAGAACTTTTTCACTGTTAGGGAAGTTAGAAGGAGTACACATAGACAGAAAACATAGATATAAGTTGACTATGATGGGATGATTGCAAAAAAAAAATGAATTAAGAGATGAGAAAGAGGGAAGAAACAGGATAATGGGATAGGGAGAGGTAGAGTAGAGTAAATTATCGCACATAAAAGAGGCATGAAATTACTTTTAAAGTGGAGGGGATGGTGGGAGTGGTGGTGGCAGTGGGCAATCATCAGAATTGGCTCAAATAGAGAATGATGTACGTGCTCTGTTGATATAGAAATCTATCTTATTATACAGGGTAGTTAAAGCAGAGGGGTATAAGAGAAGGTGGAGAAGACTGATAGAAGGGAGGACAGATTGGGAGATGCAGTGGTCAGAAGCAAAACACTTTTGAAGATGGATAGGGTGAAAGGAGAGAAAGAAAAAGATAAAAAATGGAAAAGTAGGCTGGAAAGAAATACAGAATAGTAACTTTAACCATGAATATGAAGGGAATGAATTCACCCATAAAATGGAAGTGATAGCCGAGTGGATTAAAAACCAGAATCCTAGAATATGTTGTTTACAAGAAACACAATTAAAGCAGAGAGATACTCAGAGTAAAGGAATGAGGCTGGAGCAAAATCTATTATGCTTTGGATAAACTTTATTTTTTTTTCAGCCAAAGACAAGGTTTATTAGAACATCCTTCATGTTGGGCATACTCTTAAGGAGTCTGAACATTAGTAAGCTATTGCTTAGATTATAAGAATCTCAGCATTTTAATGGAGACAAGGTGGACCTTATATACAGAAATACTGTGGGAGGGACCTAGGAGTGGCCAGTAAACTGGGGTGAACAGAACTCCTGGGACCTGGACCTTGTGGCCAAGGGAGAATCTAGATTAAGGGTGGGAAATGGCCTGGGGTCATACATAGGGAGGTAAACAAAGGAAGGGAGATTGGGTGTAGCCACAATGAAAGTCCAGTCGATAGTAGATGGGATTATAGCCTCAGGCAAATGCTAGAGTTTTGGCCATGTGGGAAAGTCCAGGGTTTTTCCTTTCTGGGGCCCAGATCCCAATGCCATCACTCCCCCCTCAAACAAATGGGACCCAAATTCTTTTGGAGTAAGAGGCGAAGGTCTCAGTTTCTGAAACTGCTTCCTGCTGGCAAGGGGCATAGAGCTATCCCTGCCTCCAGGGAGTCCCAAAGAGGAGGTTGACTGGAACCCTGCACAGGCTGCATCCAGGGAATGATGTGGGGACATTGGCTGGTACTCCTTGTTTGCTACCAACTGTAGGTGAATGGCCCATAGTCTGGAAGACATAAATCTGACAGAAAAAACTACATGGCCCAGATACAAAGCAGGGACTAGATTTAGGGCCCAACTTTGAGAGGATAAAACATCCTTAGCTCTGGTTGGATTCATTTTTCCAACCGTGCAGTATCAAATCCACCTCATAGACAGACTCAGGAATAGCCAGGTGGGTAACATTCTCTTTCAAAGGAACATAATGGGGAAACTGAGCCAGAAAGATCCCATCTTAGACTGAGGCTAAAATTGTCCTCTCAGCTTTTCTCAATGCTGACTTCCCACCAGTATCACCTTCTCTGAGTAGCTTGTGGCATTTCTCTCAGATGGTGGACTATTGATTATCGATGAATTATGACCCATCAGACAACTCAAAATAAAATCCTATGAGCTTTTACCTCAAACAGCAAGTTTTACTAATCACAGTTTAGGAAAAACTGTTCCCGGATTTACATCTCAAACTTTGTCCTGGTGTAAAAAGCCAATCATTAGAGATTTCTATACACTTGCAAATTCTCAACAAGCCATGGATAACCCAAACAAGCTTTTTGGCTAGTTTACCCATTAAAACAATAACCAACAATAGCTAAATTATTTTAGCAGTAACCAAATTATGAAAAGTTTCTTGACATAACTGAGAGAGAAAGATCGCCAATTTGAAACTTGGAAACAAACCCATTACCAATCAGGTGACTTCAGTTTTGTTAAATGCGCTTCCAAATTACTTTATACAGAGAATCAACATCTCATCACTAACAGTTAAAACTAAAAATTTAAAAGAGCATGCTTACCCAAGTTCAGAGGTCACCTTCTTTACCTTGAGCAGGATGTGCTGAACCTGGGTGATGCTTCTAGGCAAAGGTTGCTCTAGGGCCCAAGCCATTGCCAGGGGAGCTGCTGCCCCTCCCCCCCTCCTTCCTTTCCCAGGTGGGGGAGGGCAAAATCAAAGGTGAGGGGTAAAGGGTGAAACTCTTTTCTCCTATGTGAGGGGTTAACAGACACCCCCTTGACTCAAGGGAAGGGAGTGACCAGGGATGTACAGGTGTTTCAAAACTCCTTAATGATCAATCACAAAACCTCCAGAATATGCCAAGATATTTTTAGCTGTTCTAACTTTCCCTGTAACCTCCATGAAGGAGGATTCAGAGGTGCAGAGGGAAGGGAGTAAGTAAGCCTCAGGGAACCAAAAAGCAACTGCAGTTTTCCCTAATTCCCTAGCACCAAGGGAATTAACAGAATTGAGCATATACCTCCAGATATAGTGTCTGTCCTTGTCCTCTATGCTGCAGAACGTGTACCCAGGTCCATGGCCTTGAACAGACCCAGTGCACTGAGAGCCTGAGAGAGTCAGGCCGAGTTCGAGACAGCTTCGTAACTGTCAGCCAGAAAAGCACCTCCAAGCCTTGGTGCTTGGAGAGTGACCCCAACTGTAGAGCAAGAAAGGGAGGGAAAGGAGGCTTACATATTGCCTAACTTGGGGTTAGGCAGTTTCCCCGTATGGGCCACCAAAGTGATGCAGTTTATGGGTTCAGGGGTACTGGGAGCCCAAAATCACAACACACATAGGTCCTGCCCGAAAGAATTCGACCCAAGCCTTCTTTCAGCCAAAGACAAGGTTTATTAGAACATGCCTCATATTGGGCATACTCTTAAGGAGTCTGAACATTAGTAAACTACTGGCTAGATTATAAGAATCTCAGCCTGGATGAACTTTAAAAAAAAGCAGTAGTAGCAATCATAATCTCAGACAAAGCAAAATAAACACATACATACACATGTACACATGATGTAAGTAGGGAAATTACATTTTGTTAAAATGTCCCATATTCAAAGAAGTATGTACACCAAATGGCATAGCATCCAAATGATTTTTTAACAAATTTAACATTTATTGCTACTAGGTGTTATAAAATATAATGAAACATTAAGATTTTTAATGCTATAGTGACAAGCATAAAACTTTCTTAAAATGGAGGAAAAGGGTCCAGGAAAAGGGAGTTATATTGGATAACCTTTAAGAAATAGATATTCTAGCCCTGTTCTTTTAATTAAATTTATTTATTTTTAGTTTTCAACATTCACTTCCATAAGATTTTGAGTTTTAAATTTTCTCCCCCTCCTACTTCTTCCCCCTCCCCCTGAGATCATATATAATCTGATATAAACTCTGCATACACATTCATGTTAAGCATATTTTCCCATTAGTCATGATGTAAAGAACAATTAGAACTGATGGGAGGAATCACGAGAATAAAACAATAAAACAGAACAACAAAGGAAAAGGAGAGCAAATGGTATGCTTCCATCTGCATTCAAACTCCATATTTCTTTGTCTGAGTGTGGATGGCAATTTCCATCATGAATCTTTTGGAGTTGTCTTAGATTCTTGAATTGCAGTGAAGAGTCAAGCCTATCAAAGTCAGTCATTCCACAATGTGGCTGTTACTGTATACAATGTTCTCCTGGTTCTGCTCATTTCACTCTGTATCAGTTCATGTAAGTCTTCCCAAGTATTTTTTTAAGGCAATTGGGGTTAAGTGACTTGCCCAGGGTCATACAGCTAGTAAGTGTCAAGTGTTTGGTCTGAGGTCAGATTTGAACTCAGGTCCTCCTGACTTCAGGGCCAGTCCTCTATCCACTGCACCACCTAACTGCCCCTTTCCAAGTTTTTTTGAAGTCAGCCTGTTCATCAGTTCTTATAGCATAGTAGTGTTCCATTACATTCATATACCACAACTTTGTTCAGCCATTCCTCAATTGATGGGCATCCTCTCAATTTCCAATTCTTTGCTACCACAAAAAGAGCTGCTATAAATATTTTTTTTGTTCATGTGGGCCCTTTTCCCATTTTTATGATCTCTTTGGGATACAGACCTAGAAGTGGTATTGCTGGGTCAAAGAAATAGCCAAATTCCTAAAGGACAAGATATAACATGGATAATTTTGATTACATTAAATTGAAAAAGGTTTTGCATGAAACCAATGCAGCTGAGATTAGAAGGAAAGCAGAAAATTTATAGTAATTTTATTGACAAAAGCCCTGTTTCTCAAATATTAAATAACTGAGTCAAATTTATAAAGTACAAGTCATCCCCCAATTAATAAATGGTCAAATTATATGAATAGGCAGTTTTCAGATGATGAAATCAAAGCTATCTATAATCACGTGAAGAAATGTCCTAAATCACTATTAATTAGAAAAGTGGAAATTAAAATAACTCTGAAGTACCACCTCACATCTGTCAAGTTGGTAAAGATGAGAGAAAATGAAAATGCCTAAGGTTTTAGGAGACGTTAGAAAATTGGGACATGAGTGTACCGTTGGTGGAGTTGTGAACCGATCCAACCATTCTGGGGAGCAACTTAGAACTGTGCCAGAATGACTATAAAACTGCATATGTTGTGAACCAGTTATACCATTATACCTCTGCTAGGTTTGTATTCCAAAGAGAGAAAAAAGGAAAAGGACCTATATGTACAAAAATATTTATAGTAGCTGTTTTTGAGGTGGCAAAGAATTGGGAATTGAATGGACGTCCATCATTTGGGTAATGGCTGAACAAGTTGTAGTATATGATTTGGGTGGAATATTATTGTGCTATGACAAAGTAACAGAAATATTGT
>NW_020940202.1:203110-205310 GCF_900497805.2 Vombatus ursinus | reverse complement strand
ATGATTTAAGACAATTCTAAAGGAATTATGATGAAAAATGCTAACTACATCTAAAGAAGAAACTGATGGAGTCTGAATGCAGATAGAAGCATCCTTGAAAAAAAAAACTTTTTATTTGTCTTTTTTTGGGTCTATTTTCTTTCACAACATGAGTAATATGGAAATATGTTTTGCATGAATGCACATTATTAACCTATATAAAATTGTTTGCTTTCTCAAAGAAGAGAAAGAGAAAGTAGAGGAGATAATTTGAAACAAAAATAAAAAAAATTTTAAATTGTTTTTCTTGTAATTACAAACATGTTCTTGGTTATTTTTATAGGTACTATTGGTACTATGAATGTAATAAAAGCAGCCTGGTTAGAGAAGGATGTGATATTTATAGATTAAAATAAATTTAAGGCGTTCTCCAGCTCCTCCTCACATGTTTGTTCTTCCTCTGAACTTGTACGCAAAGCCTAGCTGTTACTGTCAACATGGTGGTGGGAAATGCCAAGATTGGGTACCTAGCCCCCAATTTCAGAGCTACAGTTGCTATGCTAGATCGGCACTTTAAAGTCATCAGCCTTTTTGACTACAAAGGGAAATATGTTGTGTTGTTCTACCCCTTGGACTTCACCTTCGTGTGCCCCACGGAGATTATTTCATTCAGTGATTGAGCTGAGGAATTTAAGAAACTCAACTACCAAATAATTGGTGCTTCTGTGGATTCACACTTCTGTCACCTTGCCTAGGTCAACATGGTCAATAAGACTGGTGGACTGGGAGCCCTGAATACCCCATTGATGTCTGACCCCAAACGTACCATTGCTCAAGATTATAGGATCTTAAAGGCAGATGAGGGAATTTCATTCAGGGATATCTTCATCATTGATGACAAAGAGATCCTTTGCCAGATCACCATCAATGACCTGCATATGGGCCACTCTATAGATGAAACTCTGAAGCTTGCTTAGGCCTTCCAGTCCACAGACAAGCATGGTGAAGTATGCCCTACTGGCTGGAAACCAGGGAGAAACACTAATCAAGGCCAATGTTCAGGGGAGTAAGGAATACTTCTCCAAGCAGAACTGAGCTGCTCTCTGCAGTCACAGACCACCCCCACCATGGGGCCTGTGGACTCCCTAGCTACTGTCTGCAGGACAAAGGTGTTTGATCTTCCTCAAGCTTCCAAGTGGAAGGCCTTTGTAGAGGGAGTCCAAACAGTGTAGGTTAGCTGGACATGACCTCTCCTCATGGGGCCTGATTCATTCAGATCATTCCTCCCTCCCTCAGGGCCGCAGCCAGCTGGCTGAGCCTGCCAGGTCTCTCTGTCTTAATGAGCAAGTGCTGTGTTAACAATGTTTGTACCATAGTCACCCCTTTGGGCTCGAGCCCATCTGATGTTTTGTAGCTCTGTTATATTTGTCGTAAGGAAAAAGAATAAATTAAAAAGATTAACCATTCAAGTTTCTAAAATCATTTTTAAAAGAAACTAAAAAAAGGAAAGAATACGATACTAAAAATGGTTGTTATAAAAAACATCAACTCAATTTGGGGTTCATATATTCTACTCTTGTAAACATAAGTTCCTTGTGGATGGTGCGCTCAAACTTAGAAAGTTCGTGTCACCAAAAGGCAAACTCACCTTTTCTCTTTCCTTGGAGCCTTCATGAAGTTCCCATTACATTTAGTGCTGTCCTGGGCTCGGAGAGAAAATGACCTTTTAGAATCCTAAAGTGGCTTTTCCTTAATGTGGCTAGTTTGATCTTAGTGTGTATAGTTATGGTCTTTACTAACATCTGCCTCATTGGCCTTGCAAATATTTCTAAACTGGCTTGATGTTCCCAATCCTATAAGCTATTACTGTTCCTCCAGTGACATCGCTACTGACACCTATTGGAAGTCCAGATCTTCAGACTTTTCAAAGTTCACTTCATCTGTTCCATGAACAAGGGAGAGGAGAATGCTTACCCCACTTCCTTAAACCCTGTTCACCAGCAGTTTCCTTGACAACTATGAAATGGATTTGTTTCTGGATTATTTTGTTCAAATGTGTGATTCTGAATTGACTTGTTTTTACTTGTTATCATATATGTACACCCAGAGGTTTATCTAGTTCTTCAACCAACCCCAGGATAGTTTGGGTTTGATGTCATCTTACTTTATCCAATAATCAAAATGCTTCCCTTATCACAAATTGATTAAAAAGTCTTTCCCC
>NW_020940202.1:191871-193110 GCF_900497805.2 Vombatus ursinus | reverse complement strand
TGGTTTTTATTATTATATGAACTATTTTTGTGAGGTTCTATATCACTTGTATTCTCTGGGCCTCAATTTCTTCATCTATAAGATTGGGATGATAGGGGCAGAGATATTTGAAGGTTGATAAGAGATCTCAAAAACCTTATTTGACAGATGAGGAAACTAAGACTTAGAGATAACCAGGGTCACATAACTAATGAATATATGAGACAGGATTTGAATTTGGATCTTCCTGACTTTATAAATATGGCTCTCTATTAGCTGTATCACCAGGCAGAAATACTTTGTCTTCAAAGTTCCCTCTAGTTCCAAATCTTTGTTCCTATGGTCCTACATAAGTACGTGAGTTTACAGAAGTAGAAGATCTGGGACTTGAAATCTGTCCCTCTGTATTTGGTTCTTTTTTTTTTTAATTTCCTACTATAAAAATTATTATTATTATTATTAAACTTCTGTTTTCTTCAACTTTGGAGAATAATAATTGACATTTGGATAACATTAGAAATTTGAAAAATCATATATTACATATGTATATATACATATGTGTTCTTAGATATATAGACATACATAGGTATTTATATTTGTGTGTGCTTATATGTGGGGAAGAGGAGAGAGTGAGCCTTTATATAGTATTTAATTAGTGCAAGACACTGTGATAATCACTTTAAAAACATTATCTTATTTGATCCTTACTACAACCTTTATAGCTACATGCTATTATTAGACGATTTTATAATTGAGAGTCCTGAGGCAGATAATGGTTAAGTGACTTGCCCAGGGTCACACAGCTAGTGAGTATCTGAGATCAGATCTGAATTCAGTTATTTTTCCCCCTGAAAATAGATCCAGTGTTATAGTCATTGTCTCGTCTAACTTCCTCTAAGATAAGTAAGGTATATGTCCTAAAATGTTGCCTAAATGCATAGACACATTGTTCATAGTTTGTATGAAAACATGTCTCTGGAGTCTGACCCACTCTTCTCTAAGACAGACTGCATTTCCTACACTGCAGGGAGCAAATATACCCCACAGTCTCTACAAGGATTATTGGGTTAGACTTATATTATTCCTCTCCTCTACTCCCCTACCCCAACTTTTTCCTAATATTATCTAAGTAGTGCCCTCAAGGAAGTTACATGCCATTGCTGTGAAACAATGTGTACATACAAAATTAAATATATAAGAATAGACAAAGTGATTTCCAGGGAAAAGAAAGCATAGGGCCAGGAGCATGTTAGAGTCAAG
>NW_020940202.1:183845-191861 GCF_900497805.2 Vombatus ursinus | reverse complement strand
GGAAACCATTCCAGTATCTTTACCAAGAAAACCCCAAATGGGTTCATGAAAAGTCAGATATGACTGAACAACCACAAAACAATTTGTATGTGCATGTATGTATGTATGTATGTATGTATGTATGTATCTGTCCCCCTTCTCCCAGAGAACTTGCTGTTAAACATTTACCAGCACATCCCTGCTCATACATAGTTCATATGTATAAGAATGAATAATACAGTATGCTGACTAGGGAAGCACAGTTAGGTCTAGGCAACCTATGACTACAAATTATAAGGGTTTCCAGTGGAGAAGTAGGAAAGAGGCATTGTTATGCTCTTTATAGAAGCAATGATAATGTTAATTTAATTATCATTTCTATTTGTACTGTAAGGGAGGTTCCTTGACCTTCTTAGTGGTTAAAATGAGTTTAAACAGTGTCTTAGACTTTGTTGGTTATAGAAGGGAGAGGGATAATTGAAGTTTTGGCCTTATAATCACCAACCAGGTCAGATCTGCCCCAGTCTCATTTTAGTGTTGAGTGGATTGTGTACTGTAGGGTAAGGGGTCTCAGGAGGATCTTTGATCTTGGTCTGATGGCATATAAAAATACATTGTCAAAAAGCTTTAAGTGATCAAATATTGTTTGGCACATACTCCACTATTACTAAAAGATCATGATAATCAGAGTAGAAGTGCATTATACAATACAATGGAACAGCGCATTAAAAATAAACATAGAGTTGTTTTTGTTTAGTGACAGTGTGAAAATGTCTAAACTCACTCTAGTCCCTTGCTGAGCATTATAAAACATTGCAGGGAATTATCAATCATTTGTCATAAGACAAAAATCATTTCTTTTCTATTTTTCAAATGACACGATTCTACAAATTAGATGAACTGTATCGATTGGCAACCTGGGCCCAGAATTACAAATGATGAGGCTGAATAATTTTGAGAGAACTCATCTAGGCATACATGTCTACAAGGAAAACCTTTTATGAATATTACATAACTCATTTGAAAAATTAAACAAAAGCAAACTAGAAAATGAAACAGAACATTTAGGAATGGCAAAAATTAACTTTGGATATGAATTTTGATATTTTTATTATAAAATAGCCAAAATATTTTCCCCAAAACTGGCTAAAATGGGAATAATTTAAGATCTTAAGGAGCAAGGGAAAAGTAATTAAGCTTCCTTCAAAAACTTTAGATTTGATGCCATCATTTCCCTTCTCTTAAGCTTTGAAATGGTTCAAGCTTCTAGTACATAACTATAAATTTCTGCCAACTCTATGTTAATGTGTGACTTTATTCTGACTTTTTTGACTTTTCTTTTATTTTGGTTTTATTTCATGTATTGTATTTGTGCATTTAAGTGTCACCTAATTATTCATAACTCATAAATAAAAATGAAAAGAGAAAAAAATCACCTTTTTGTATGATAGCTTAATCTTGGCAAAGTGGAAGGGAAATTCACATTTGTACAATTGTTTTTTTGTGTTCCCCTTCCCCTTCCTTACCTCTCCCTCCCCCCCTTAAAAAAATGGGGCTAGAAATTTCACAATTTAGATTTCAGGTCCATCTGAAAAAAAAAAAGAAGGGAAAAGACCCACTAAATGTGTCAAATCTATTCCTTTTCTTCTTGATCCCTATCAATTGTCAATCTTCCTCCCTCTCACCTCATCCTGAAATAGTTGTCTTCACTCTATATACTTTGTATTGGTTTGTCTGAATAGTCTGCTTCCTGCCCTGTAAACAAACTACTTAAGGGCAATAACTCTTTTATTGTTTTTGTTTTGTTTTGTTTTGTTTTGTTTTGTTTTTGTTTTCTGGTCTCAGCATCTAGTTCCTGGCACATAGTAGCTGCTTGATGCATGTTTGTGGAATTAAATTTATAAGGTGAGGCATTTCCATTCTGAGCAACCATAAAGGAAACTTCACTAACAATCCTGTTACAGTTATTTTTGTAACATTTCTTCTTTTCTTCCTTTTTATGCTCTGACACTGCCTCCATTCTGGGCCAGACTCTCATCATTTCATGCTTAGATTATTGCAGTAGCTTTCTGCTTGGTTTCCCTGTTTTGAGTCTTTCCCTACTGTAGTCTATTTTCCTCTCTGTTGTCAAAATGATCTTCCTAATGAAGGGGTCTGACAATTCAATAAACTCCAGTGGTACCCCATTACCTCCAGGATTGAATATGACACCCTTTGTTTGGCTTTCAAAACCATTCATAACCTGGCTTTATTCTTCTTAAATTTTACTACTCCCTAAATAAACTTCAATACAATGATATTGGATTCTTGGCTATTGTTCACTTCTCAACTCTGGGAGGGACCCCCCCCCCCAATGACTATTCCCATGCCTAAAACTTTTCCCACATCATCTGTTTCCTGTCTTTCATGGCTTCTTTTAAGTATTCACTGAAGTCCCACCTTCTGCAAGAAACCTTTCCCAATCCTTCCCAATTTTGGTGCCTTCCCTTTGCAATTATCTCCAATATCTATCTATCTATCTATCTATCTATCTATCTATCTATCTATCTATCTATCTATCTATCTATCTATCTATCATCTTTTATTTGTACAAATTGGGTTACATGTTGTCACCTTGAAAGCAGAGGCTTTTTTTTTTGCCTTTTTCTTTTGTATAAGCAGTGTGCCGGTGCTTAAATAATACAGCACCTGACATTAGTAGGCACTTCATAAATGCTTGTTGACTTGCCTTACTTAGGTGAAAGTTGATCAACAAATTTGTGAGACAGCAACATATAGATCTGCTGGATTATTTCTATGTCTGAATCTGACTGCTATATACATTCATTGGAAGTTGTTTTAGAGTTACTTTTGAGGGTCTTCATTTAGAAATCAGGAGAAGAGAACATGTGTTTTTTGACTGTGTTTCATCTGCTAGTTATTTTTGGGAAGAATTAAGGTATAAAACAAGGACTTCTCACCATATGAAATGAACTGTGGCTATACCTCTACGATGGAAAATTATTCAATTACTCCTTGTTGATTAATTTTGTTTCTTCCTTTCTACCTTTCATATTTACTGGGTAGTTTCAGCCTTGACTGTCCAATTGATTATTTGTACTACTCAGTCAAGGCTTTGTCTCTAAACATCGTTTTCCAGTTACCAAGGAACAGTGAGTGGAAGCAGACACCATAGACATAGCAGTCAAAGAGAAATATTTTCTGACTTTCATTTTCCCATATGTGTTCTAATAACACCTCCTTTATCACATTTTGGACCTCAGCTCTCCGTCATCTAATATCTAATAAAAAAAAACCAAGGTGTTGGAAAATCCTGAAAAAATGACAGATTGAAAGTTAATATACGAAGAGTCCCCCCACCCACATGAATGATCATTCAAATAAACAAGAAAAACAAACAAAAAAGGAGTCATTTAAGGACAAGAAGAAAAGTGATAAATCTGATCACAAAGTAACTCTTACAGAAATGTAATATCTATCAAGGCAGCAGGAAGGAGCAATGGATAATGCACTGGTCTTAGAGCCAGGAAGACCTGAGTTTAAATTCTGTCACATTAGCTATGTGACATTCTACAAGTCACTTAACCTCTCTCAGACTCATTTGCCTCATCTGTAAAATGAGGATAATAATAGCTCCTACTTCACAGAGTTGTAAGGATCGGATGAGATCATATTTTCTGACCTTAAATTGCTATATAAATACAAAAAGTCAGAGATTTGGAGCTGGATAGGACCTTAGAGTCCCACGCACTTATTGCACAGTGGATCAAAGCTAAGGTAATACCAAACCTAAGTCATAGAACTAGTCAATAGCTGATGCAGGATATTGAGCTCACATTTTCATTACTCTGATCCATCACTGAAAAACTGTTCCACCTATTTCTCTTTAAGGAAAGATAAATATTGAATTAGAAAATCAAGATGTATTGTGAGTGTCAAAATGAGTCTATAAAGGAGTTATGAGTGACATATGATCTTAGGTTACTATCTAGGGCACTGAAAAGTAAAATGACTTGTGCATACATGTGTCAGAGGTAGCCTTTGAACCTAGGTCTTTGTAACTTCAAGGTGGGCTCTTTCTCCAGTAGGCCAGTGGTTCTCAAAGTGTGGATCAGACACCGAAGGGATCCCAGACACTATTTAAGGGTATCCACAAGTTCAAGATTATGCTAAGACATTTTAATTTCTGTGTATATGGTAAATACTGATAGAAGCAACCCACATAAACAAAAGCTCTTGGAGGGGTATTCCTCAATAATTTTGAAGATGGTAAAGAGATCCTGAGACCAAAAAATTTGAGAAATTTTGTACTAGGTCGTGCTGCTAATCACATATTTATATGTATATTTATGTCTATATTATTATCTACATCTTTATATATTTATTTAAATGTCAAATATTTTAGGTGTATTATGTTATAAATTCTACTCCAATGCATTGTCTGTTCATAACAAGAAAGAAGATTGAAATAAGGCTTGCATTTTGTTTTTTTTTGTTGTTGTTGTTTTTAAATAAAAATTAGAAGTTTACTCTGCAAATGGGAATAAAACTTTTACCAAATCTGATAGTGATGTTACGATGACCTGTTCTAGAAGACTAGGAGAGTTCAGCACAAATTCTTACAGGTCCTGTGAAGATGCAAAGCTTCAAGTACTAGTCCACTCATACTGCATTTTGGTCATTGTCTGTGGATTAGACCAGCTAAATTCAGAGAGGCTCATCAAGTTGGTCACAGGGTGATTATTGGTTCTGCTACAACAACTCTCAATGTTTACTGATGTATAGAAGGGTTGTGATCTGTGTAAGCAGATGGTGTATCCATTTCCATGGAATCAAAAGTCCTTGAAGTATGAGAAAAAAATATGTTGGTAGGCTGGCCTCATATACACAATTTTATCTGGAAAAAATACATTTAAAAATAATCTATTTTAAGCATTCTTTGACTTTCCTCCTGTCATCCAAATATAATGTACTAAGACACTGTTTTACTTTATATTGGGGATACATAAGCAGACACTACAAGTAAGAGAACATAGTTATCACTAACAGTTATTTTTATGTCTCTGGCTTAATGTCTGTAATTCTTTTCTCTGCCTTCATACATGAATTTTAAGGGTGAATTTGGGTTTTTACATTTTAAAAAATCAAAGAATGAATTATTTCTCCCCAAATCTCTTTGAAAATTTCATTCAAATTGGGAACTATGTAAGCCTCAATCAAAATCATTATCCCTTTGTCCTGCCCCTTCTTTAATGATCTATTCATTTACCTGAATAAGAAGTTCATTGGATTTCTTTACAACTGCTTTCTCTGCAATTATAATATGGTCACTTTAAACACATAAGACCCATAAACATAATAGAAGCTAATTTAAAGCAGCCAAAATATAAATATTATAAAATATAAATGGCTATTTATTCCATATGTCTGGAATTTTCTGCCTCTTCACCTCTTCCTCTGAGTTTCCATGGCTTCCTTTAAGTCTCAGCTTAAATCACCTTTTACAGGAAGCCATTCCTGGCCCCTGCAGCTTCTAGTGTCTCCTTCTTTAAGATTACCTCCCAATTAATATGTACATGTCATGAATGTAATTTCATATATATATATATATATATACACACACACATACAAATATACATATACATATATACACATATACATACACACACACGCACACACACATATATATATATATATATATATACACATATATATATTTTCTCCTCCATTAGAATGTGAGCTGCTTGAGGCCAGGTACTGGGCTTTGTTTTTGTTTTTTGCCTATCTTTGTCTATCCAGCTATTGAACAACATGAGTGATACAGTCACTTCTTAATAAATAATTTGTGATTGAAAGATTGATTAATAAGCAGGAATAGAGGACTGTGGGAGGAAGCTTATTTTACTACCAGCTACTTCTTTACTGAGGGGATAGCAGTGATTTCAGCAATTTAGTTAGGGCATCAAAACCTCAATAGGTCAATATGGTAATTATTTCACCGGTGTAAATTTTTAAGACTTTTGTTACCTGGTTTATGCTTATACCTTCCTTTTATTATTATATTAATCTTTTTCCCTGTTGTCTTTATTGGTCCTTATTGATGGTTGGCCACTTGGAAGATCTCTTCAAGTCAAGCCAGTAGATATTAGTGAGACTATCTACTCCTCATTCCTATCACTCCCATACAAATCACATCATTAGATTCCATTTTTACTTTTATCTTCAGAGTGTAATTGGCATGATTCATTTCAAATACTTAGATTTTTTAAAAATCACCCAGGACTTAAAAACGTAACTTGAGCTGTCATTGGAATATTGCACAGGAAGGCACTTCAAAAACAGACGTAAACTTAGCTCAATTATGTTTATGACAAGCTCTATAGAAAGTCTGAGTACTTCCTGAATAAGCCTTTGGCCAACTTTCTGAAAGCATGTGGAGATAGGTAAAGAGGCAGCAGGGGATAGCAGGCAATGAGGCACGGACCAGGAAAATCTGCTTTTGAATATTGCCTCAGATACTAATTAGGTAAACATGGGCCAGTCATTTATCTCTCTATTCCTCAATTTACTCATATGTGATAGGGGGATAATAATAATGTCTATAGTACCTATACTGCAGGACTGCTGTAAGCTCTAATACAAAGTTCCTTAATATGGAGTTTGTATTATTTTAAAAATATTGTCATAACAATATTTCAATATAGTTTCATTTGAAATCCTATGTATAATAAATATAAGGAGGATCCACCAGAAAACTTGGAACAAGAATGAATAAAGCTAACAATAAAACCATAAAATGGAAGAAAATGGGGGATTGTTAAGATCTGAAGATAACAAATGGTGATTGGACCAATAGCAATTCATGTTATAAAGTAAAGCAGTTGTGAAACTGACTCTTTGGACCAGTCTCTGTGGGACCACTTTTGGCTGCATGACACCATATTTTGACACTTTTGGTACAAAGTGAGATTATTGTTTCTTCTCTGGAGAGTGAATATATAAAAAACAGATTTCAAGAATCTGGTTAGGTGGCAAAAGATATTGACCTAGTTGAAGCAAATGGAGAACTAAAGGTTTTTATAACCCAAAACCTCTTGTCCTGGAAAAGAAGTTATTTTATTAGTAGCTATTTATTCTTCCACAGTTAGCACTGTTGGGAAGCAACACTTTTTTTCATTTTTTAAAATTTAAATATTTATTTTTAGTTTTCAACATTCACTTCCACAAAATTTTGAGTTCCAAATTTTCTCCCCATCTTGTCCCCCCCACCTCAAGATAGTGTGCATTCTGAATATGTCTTCCCCTAATCTGCCCTGCCCTCTATCAACCCACCTCTTCTTTTATCCTCTTCTCCTTCTATTTTTCTGTAGGGCAGGATGGATTTCTATACCCCATTGCCTGTATATCATTTCCCAGTTTCACATAAAAATAATTTTGAACATTTGTTTTTAAAACTTGGGGTTCAAAATTCTCTCCCTTCCTTCCTTCCAACCCACCCTCATTGAGACGGTAAGCAACTTGATACAGGTTGTACATGTGTAGTCATGCAAAACACTTCCATTGTAGGCATGTGAAAAACAAACTATATTTCCCTTCATTCTATTCCACCCTCTATTTATTCTATTCTCTCTTTTGACCCTGTCCCTATTCAGAAGTGTTTGCTTCTGATTACCCCCTTCCCCAATCTGCCCTCCCTTCTATCATTCCCCCCGCACTGTCTTATCCCTTTACCCCCTATTTTCCTCTAGGGTAAGATAGATTTTTATACCTGATTGAGTGTGTATGTTATTCCTCTTTAAGCCAAGTCCAATGAAAGTAGTAAGATTCACTCATTCCCTCTCACCTTCCCCCACTTCCTCTCCACTGTAAAAGCTTTTTCTTGTCTATTTTATGTGAGATAATTTACCCCATTCTACCTCTCCCTTTCTCTTTATCCCAGTATAATCATCTCTCACCCCTTAATTTTATTTTTCAGATATCACTCCTTCATCTTCAACTCACCTTGTGCCCTCTATCTATCTTTCTATCTAATCTATC